>NC_135856.1:25117591-25335091 GCF_031162955.1 Sander vitreus | reverse complement strand
GTGTGTGTGTGTGTGTGTGTGTGTGTGTGTGTGTGTGTGTGTACATGCTGTGGATTAAATCTACAGTAGGGTGCAAAGCCCAAACATGTGAGAGGTGTTGGACAATATCTGCCTGAGCCTGGCACAAAGGGCATAGCTTCTGCCTCACTCATTTTTTATTAAACAGTTTAAATCCACTGATGGTTGCTCTTCAGCTTAACCTCAAATATTTACAATTCCAAAACACAAAAGGAAATATGGGCAAATAAATGCCTGTGATTGATTCCTTTGGCCAATTTCTGTAAATCATCAACCTACAAGAAGCTAAGGGATGCAAAGCAGACTATGGGACAACTTGTGTATTACAGTGTTTACAAATGTTTGTTCTTTGAGTTGGTCTTAATATAGCACTTGGAGGAAATTATCTTTTTTTTTTACTTGTGGGTGAGATAACGGTTGTAATTAAGAAATTAAAAATAGTTTAAATAGCAAAAGAACAGCAAAAAACAAGCTGACTCACTAGTAAAGATATAGTGCGTAGTTTCTGTCGCCCCCATGAGGCATTCTAAGTAATGACAACAAAACTGTCGGCGCATCCACATGATACAAGCCTTCCGTTTATCCACAGAAATGTAGCTACTATACACTAATGACATTAAAATAAAGAAAATAATTCATAAATTGTTTATGGATCCTCCTAATAGATAATTTCTTAGCTAATGAATGTCTGCAAGACACTGCATAGATAGATAGATACTTTATTCATCCCGAAGGAAATTTTAGGCATCCAGTAGCTTAGACAACCATAACACAACAAACACATATACACATATATCACACATAAATAAGAGTAAAAATTTAAATTACTCACAGAAATGCAATGACCATGATAAGGTGCTATGGTAGAGTGTGTGCAATGGTGGTAGTGCAAAAGTGAACAGTGCAGTGATTGAACAGTGCACTAGATTATTATTAAATATTAACTATGAAATATTAACTGGCTATGAATAAGAACAATATATAACAGGGAATAAACAAATTATAAGATGTAGATGTTATGACCACAGTCCAGATTGTGTAGGAGGGCTAGTATAGCCTATAAGACAGTTGTACATAATGGTAGGGGCTGAGAGAGACAGGCTCATGCTGAAAAGTCCAGTTCTCCCCTCCCCCTTTGTGTGGTATTGAAGAGTTGGATGGCCCTGGGGACAAAGGACCTCCTCAACCTGTCTGTAGAGCATGACAGTGACCGAAGTCTGCCACTGAACATACTCCTCTGTTTGATGAACGTGCTGTGTAGTGGGTGGCGGTCATTGTCTATGATTGCCAGCATCCTACTCATGGTCTGTTTCTCTGCAGTTGCTGTGAGCGACTCCAGCTCAATGCAGACAACAGAGCCAGCTTTCTTTACCAGCCTGTTCAGTCGCCCAGCATCTCTCTTCTTAATGCTGCCTCTCCAGCACACCACAGCATAAAACAAGACACTGGCACGACACCTTAGACCTAACTTTAGATGATTAATCAAGACTGGAGAGGGTCTACATTTGTCCTTTCCTCAGATACAACCGAGACATGGTAAACAAACAAAAAACAGGCCACTGCACAAGCAACATTAGGAGACTCTGACAAACAATAGCAGTAGAGTGTCAAGTCCTCTGTCTCAGGCACCTCTTTACTATTTTGGTATTGTGGGATGCTTTGTTATTGTCAGCTTATATAATCAGATGTGAATTACTGGAAGAATGAATTACACAATAGATAAGTTATATTATAAACTTGTGTCAAGCACGCCAGAACATTTTGGAGGTAATATTACACTACCAATACACTAACGCTGGTTTTCCACAGGCAGCTTTTTCAACTGCAACTCCGCTGTATTCCACTGATTCCAAGCAAAATTGTGTCACCACAACATGATGTCGACGGTGTACATGCTTTGCAGAAAGTTTTTTGTTGGTGTAGGAAAATCACGATCTTTTAATTTGCATGGAATTTTAATAATAATAATAATAACTTTTATTTATATAGCGCCTTTCAAGAAACCCAAGGACAAATATAACCTATATATAATCTAACATGCGTGTATATACGGCAGAATATATTGGAGGTACGTTCGTGAGTTTGCCCTCTCATTGGCTACCGCTCTGCAAAAGTTAACGCAGAGTCAACTTTGGGAGAGCGGGGAGAGTGGTGAACATCCGGGCACTTTGGCCGCCGTCAGTGGACTTCGCTCATGCCTCTGTTCTCAGAGGGAATGAATTGTATTGCCCCGCTCTGCCGTTATTTTAGCTGCCTGTGGAAACCCAAGCTTTTTTCACTTTTTGGCCAACATGTTTCTGTCACAGAGGTGACTTCTAACTGGTGTAAACACCACAACCTGATGAACTGCTATGTGGGAGTATTTAAGTACGGGTTGAGGGCATTATTTTCAAAATAAAAGGTATGGTAAATATAAGCCTGTAGGGTCATTATTTTGGGAGCAAACACTTGCTATGCTGAACATAGCAATTTTCTTTGAAGTGACTGTAAATTTTAGAAGGAAGGAATCCAAACCACATAGACAGCTAAAATCCAGACCAGGGTGTGCAAGTCCATAAAAGGTGATTCTGATCACTCCGGTGTAGGCAATAGTCCTTCATTTGCAGCACATAGAATGACTGCAGACATCACAAACAATCCTATATTGGTATGGTCTATCACAAACCTTTTATAAGTCCAGTAAGAAGGATGGAGACAAGACATATCTTTCATCAGCTCTAGCACTAGATTTAAACTGGCTTTATCTATGGATGCATTACTTAAGGCCTCTAGTGCTGACTCAGACTGCACCACTATGATCATATTTCACCACTTTACTTTTTTTTTTTTTGTCCATTTGTCAAACACAGTGAGTATGTTTACATGCACACCAATATTCCACTATTATTCTGAATATGACAATATTCCGAATTTAATACGGGTCATGTAAACAACATATTACGTTTGGATATTCCAGATAACGCCTTTTTCCGAATTTTGCATTTTCCGATTAAGACGTGGAATATGCCGCATTATTCAGATTTTAGAGGCATTCTTTGGACATGTATACAGCGCATTCGGAATATGCGTCTCAATAGGGGTTTTTAACCGCAGTTTACGGCCTCTCTTATCGACTTACAGTCAGCTCTGTGTGTTGCTATGGTTGTTGTACACAAACCAGCCAGCAAACAGTTTGTAAGGCTGCGCTAGAGATACATGCCCAAAAGAAAAGGAGGAGAAACACAGGTACTTTTAAACATTATGAAAAACTTGGATATCAACAGATTTTGGATATGCGCAAACATCGCAACGTCGACCTTTTCAAGAAGGTGGTTGAAGGGAGGAAAGAGGGAGGCTGTGTTCACATGGACCAACAAGCCTGCCACTGGTGGAAAACTGAAGAAATCCTATTTAGTATGGCTGCATGTAAACGGGAATATTACGTAGTGGAATATTCACTTTCATAAGCGATGTAAACAGCTTAGTCAGCATACTGTCTTTTTTGGAATAAGGGCAAAAACTGGAATAATATGTAAACGTAGTCAGTGTAATAATTCTATATACGATACAGCCCTTGAGTGGTGAGAATCTGGCTAACACTCACCACACCACTCACTACCAATGAAGCACTGTCTTGTTATGAACTCACCTTTTCACTTTTCTGTTTTTCTTTTTCTGTTCAGTGCTCTACTTTTTTTTTTATGGAGTATCCATTTTTTGCTAGCTGTTTATTGGCATGAAAACTGCTTAGCTGCATCAGGTTGGAAACCTCCTGATAACTGGCCACTAATTGCATATTTACTGAACATACCTTTAATCATATCAAACTCTGTATGGACCTAATTTTATAGTTCACCAATCACCCCATTAGTGAGATTATCTAGTCAGACAAAGCTTATTTTGACACGCTTGATAACGACATTCTGGGGCTGAGGTTGAGCTACATAAGCCACTTTCCGACCAGAGGGAGTTTTGCAGTTCCTAGAACACAACGTTCCTAGAACCCTTTTTTTCCTCGTTTTCCGACTGGACCAATTTGGGGATTATTAAGTTCCTCTGGCTGCAGTTCCTGTTATTCTTTCAGCTCCTACTTCAGGGCAGGGTCTTTTCCCTTTCCCGCATGTGGTGGTTAGATGGCTGTGATTATAATAACAAAAGGTCAGTTCCTCTTTGGCCAGTGCGAATGCAAATGGAAAAGGGAGGAGAGTAGTTAGTAGAACTGTTTAGAAGTGGACTGTTCCTATAACTACTTGGTCAGAAAGAGGCTATTATAATAGGTGCTTTCCGACCGGATAGTACTTGTACTTTTTAGAGGAAAAGTACACTTCTAAGCAGTTCTAAGAACTACTCTCCCCCAAAATCTTTTTTTCTGTTTGCATTCCCACTGGCCATGTGGCCATAGGGACTGGTAGGAGGGGTAAGGGAGTGACGCAAGCACGGCAACGGTCTTTATAGCATCGTCACTAGACCTTAGCGCCACATACAACAACAAAGCAGCATTCTGGCCACTCTCGTAGTAAATCACGTAATGTTTTGCTCAACACAGACGGGGCTTTATTATACTCGGAACAGACCCCGCCTCTGCCTGCTGCTGCGCTGTGGACGTGTGTGTGTGTGTGTGTGTGTGTGTGTGTGTGTGATGGCCGGCGAGCCGCAGGACACGCTTGTGGAGTTTAACTCAGAAAAGACAGTTAACCACAGGTTCCCGTTAATCTTATGATGGACATGTGTTGTGATATTTAAACAAACAAACCGTCAACGGCGAAATAAAAGCCTCTTATTTACGAGAGCGGTCTGAGAGACCTCCAGCTTACCGCGAGGTGTCTGAGTAAGACTGGCCGAGCGACGAGCTAGAAGCCGGGGCAGGCGCTTGCTGGCTGTCGCCTCACTTCATGGAGCTTCTCAACTCCGAAAACTTTGAAGCAAATTGTCAATTCGGCATCAATTTTCACAAGACTGCCTATATTCGAAATCTAAACAGTTAATTTCAACAATTTCTCGCCTAAAACGTTGTCAGAAGTGAATTTAATGATGAATAAGATAGTGAAAATTGTTAAAAATGTCCCGTTGTTGGTTGTTGCTCTGTCTGCAAGTTCCGAGTTGGCAGTGGGCGTGACTTATAAGTTCGACCAATCAGGTACACCTAGGAAAAGGGAAAAGGGAAAAGACCCTGCTCTGAAGTAGGAGCTAAAAAAAGTACGCTACTGCGGCCAGAGGAACTTAAAAATCCCCAAATTTTTCCTGTCGGAACATGACGAAAAAAGTGTTCTAGGAATGTTTAGTTCTAAGAACTGTAAAAATCCCTCGAGAAACATTCGAGAAAGGGAAAGAATTCCCCAGGGACAGCGGCAAAGGTAAAGGGATTACTAAGGTGATGGAGTTCATCACATTAGCTGACCAGCCGTTTCGAAGCCTACACACAGCCCAGTCGTCGCCATGTTGCTGACGTCTGTCTCCCCGAAATTATTAACGGTGTGGCCACACACATTCACGACCTACTGGATTGTGTGAGTATATGCTTAGCCTCTCAGCAGACTGGATTGACAAAGATTTTTAACTTGATAAAGGAATTTCACACTCCAAGGTTAATATATCAATATTTTATTGAATTTGTAGTGGCTTTTACATTTTCATTTCATTTATGTTTAGCAAAATGTTTTTGTTAGGCTGAGTAGCGAAAGATTATTGTCACTGAGTATGTAACGTTAGTTGTACAGCAGGCTAAAAGGGCTTTTGAAGCAGTTATTTTTCATGTGTTTTAAAGGTTGTTTCATATATTTGTATGATTGAATTTTTGCTCATTTAAAGATAGTGTCATGAAGGAATGAATGACTTTAAAACAGTTTACACATTGTTTATAATAAAGATTTCTTCATTTTCCTGTCACAAAAGGGGGAAACTACTAAAACAAAACATTGGTTTCGGCTGTCGGCCAAATTGTTATTTTAAACATCGGTATCGGCCCAGAATTTTACAATCGGTGCATCCCTAATAATAGCCTATGTCAATATTGTGTTTATAGGTTGTTCCAAGAGCCTGAAAAAACTGCTTTACTGCTTTAACTAACATCTCTGAAACATATTTTGTTATGATTGATCATGTTTCTTCCTCTGCCCCAGGTGCCTTTCAAATATGGTTCAACCTAAGGCTTGATCCTAGGCCTCTTGCTGTTTTCATCACTATACCACCATCTTTTGAAAATATAACATTTACTTTCATTTCTGTAACTCTATATTGTTTTTTAATGCTCATACTGTACGCTGTGTTTCTACTAATATCTTTTCTAGTGCTTTTGTTTGGCTTTGTTTACTTTTACCTATTTTCCACCTGTATGCCAGACAAGAATGAAGCTACAGCATGTGTTTGTTATAACTAAAAAGTACATGATATTATCTGTTGATGATGATGTTGTTGTTAATAGTAGTAGCAGTAGTAGTATGTTAAAGTGGACAACAATGTCTGAGTTGAAAACGCATCTTGTTGACACGTAAGGGCCCTGTTCATGTTGCACAGACATATTAATTGCATTTTGTGTCTGTTAAGAGGCACAAAGGCACTCTAAAACTTGCCCCGACCACTGCCGTTTTAGCTCAGGGGACGCTTGTAGTACGTAGCTGCAGCTACTCCGTGTTTCCTGCACTGATACAGGTCGGGGGGTTTTCTATCGAAAGTACTCGCGTAGCTATAGTGATCAAGATTAACGTAAAAATTGGCCGGAATTCTCCTTAAATTCTGAAATGAATTATATTGTTAAATTACGCAAATTGTTAACACGTCATAACCTGAGCCTCATACTCACACTCCATTAGCCTGATGGGTAATAGTGACCCTTATGGAGTAACTGTTTGCCAACTGCAGTGCTCAATGATCCCAAAACACAAATAAATGTAGAGTGGAAAGTTCAGCTGCTCCCCCAGATAGTAAAAGCATGTTTTGACAGCATTACACTGAACCTTGACACACCTTAACAAAGCTTCAACACACAATACTGTGTCTGACGTAAAGCCAGGGCAGTATCTAATGTCATGTATTCTGAAAGACAATGAAGAACTGATGGTATTATGACAGTAAAGATCAATGCCATTCATGCATTTTTCAAGGTGTGATAAGAGTCATACAACTACAATGAATGTATTAGGGTTGTTTAATGTTGCATTGCTTCGCCATCTCTTTCCAAATGCACATACTAAATCATACTTTCTTTTCAATTAAATGTGCCAGCCTCTTTTTTTTTTTATCATCCAGAGATCTCGGATATCTAAAGGGAATTAGGTCTTGTACATTTTTACTACAGCACGTTAGAATATTAATGGTATCTCTTTATCTCAGCGAAGACAGCATCAAGGCTCAGGTTACTGTGGACAATTGGTATATACTCCAAGAACAGTGATGTCAAGGGATAGATGTGCAAGCTCTTTATTGGAGCCATATGCGAGCATGGTGCACAGATCACACCCATCCACAATCTGATTACACTGCCTGCATGCATGTTTAACTCACTGCAGGGTGGACAGTTAATATGAAATTATATGAGGCCAAGCTGTGTGGACTTGCATTACATAAAACATGAAGAATGAATGTTATCCGGTTACATGAAGCTCCAGAGTTAATCAACGGCAGGCAACATTCGGAGAAGGAAAAAATAGCCGTGACAGCATTTGTGTCTCTGTGCAGTGTCGATTGAAGTTAAAACAGCATAGATCAACTGGATACAATCAGTGGAGCAATAAACACAAGTGTCAGACGAGAGGTCTGCCTAACAGATTGAAATGATAGCTGCTGTCCTGGAGGAAAGAACCATCACAAGATAGAAATACCACATACACCCGGGCACACAAGTCCAAGGCAAATGCTTCTCCTGATTTTTTGCCTTTTAAAGCAAGGCATTTCAGAGCAAACCTGGGAACTGTCAAACTTGGCTAGTTTCTCTGCAGAAAGCCAGAGATCCCAGTCTACAGGCTTCAGCGTGTGAGTCATACAGACCCCACCTTACATATATCTTCTATTATTGGTCAGATTGTTCTGCAACAGGAAAAAAACATTAAAAAAATGCCTAGCTCTGTGACAAAAAACACTGGTGTCCCTGTTTAGAAGAGGTTGGAAGAAAAGATGACACAATGGGGATGGTACGGAATCACAGGGCTCTGGTTATTATGGAGCACCACAGACCAAAGCGGAAGGGTCTTTTTTATAACAAGACTACCGTCTCAACAAGACAGCAACACGATACAAAAATGACATATGTGTGACAAAATAATCTTTAGCCCTAGATTACTTTTTAAAAGCTAGTGAGTACATCGATCATTTTGTAACGCACACTGTTCCCAAGGTTGATAATAAACTTCTAGCTCAAAAGATCATGTATATTCAACTATCAAAACATATTTACAAATAAGGCTCTTGCTGGACAAGGTCATAATTATGACTGTACTGATTATTTATAATTTAATTACTGATATTTCACTTACATTTACTGACAATACACTTCCATCCATCCATCCATCCATCCATTACCTGATCCGCTTTCCCTGGACAGGTCGCCAGGCACAGGCACATAGAGACCGACAACCATTTACACTCACACTCACTGTGACACAACAGTGCTAACCACTGTGCCGCCCCACACTTACATTACCTGCAAAATAAGACACTGCGGCATTGAAATCTGCATGTTAACTGCGGGACACTCACTGACATCTTGACTAAGCATCTTCCTTAGTTTCAAAAGCACAATGAAAGATAAAGTATGCCCCATAACAGACAACTCCTGCGATATTTTTCCCCTTAAAATCACAAAATTGTATAACTCATTCACATGTAATTACTGGTTCCAAAACGTTTGATTCAACTGTAGTTTAAATAGGCAATGGCTTGGGATAACTAGTTGTTGTTTTCCAACAAGGATTGGCTACCACTACTACACACACGGTTTTACTGTGAATCCTCCTCGTGAGGTGATTTTGCCTTTTCTAAACTTAAAACCTCAGGTTGCTGTGACATTGAGCTTTACATGTAATATACAATATTTTATGCCCGTCTGTCTCCTCCAACACTGTCCCACTGTCTCCTCCAACTGTCCCTTAATTACAGCCATGTTGCAAAACATCACTAGCAGAACATTTAAGTATAAAACAGTTATTTACACATTACAAAAGTTAGTGTACAACTAACATCAACTATCTGAACTCATTTTCTACTGTATGGCTTACGGCAGGAAACTTAACATTGCATGTTCTGGCTGCTGCAGCAAAAGTTTCCCCAAAAACAAACCAGAAAAAGGTATGTTTATGTCAAAGTTCAGCTGCTGAAGATGTCCACAGTGTATTCACTGGCGCCTGTTGCATGTTTTGTTATTATTACTACAGTCTCATCAGATGTGCCACTAAGGTCAGAGCTTGCCTGGTCCAGGCCCTCAAACAGCAGCCAGCGTTTACATACTGTGCCTTTCCACAGTCCTTCCTGTTCCACTCTCCCATCTTTTCCAGTCCGAATCCCTGCTCCACACTCGCCTCCCACCTTTGCCCTCGACAGGGCCTGACCACCCATCCCCTCCCACAATCTCTCCCCCCAGCTCCCTGTCCACCAAGCATGCATTACTTCATTCATGACTTCCTGATCCTCAAAACAAGTGTATAGGGTGAGGCTGCGCTGAGCAGTATCCTGTCAATAATGACCAATTGGCTAATAAAAGGCGGCACACATCCAAAAAGTTACAGTACATAATGCAATCAAAAGGTGCTTCAAATAGTTTTCAACACTTTGCTTGCACCAAAAAAGGAGCCCCAAAAGCATAGTTGTGCCATTAAGCATCATTTTTTATAGCAGGTCTTGTTCTCTTTGGCGTGAGTGATGAAAAAGCGTTCCTCCCACATGACTTTACGTCTTGTACTAATGCGATTTTAATGAAAGATTGTGATGTGGCTCTTTGGCAGAATCAGTAATGTGATTACAGAGAGCAGCAGTGAGCCAAAGCACACCATGGCAGGCTACTCTTAAACCTGTCTGTCAATGAGAAGAAGAAGAAAAAATACTTTACATGGCTGGGTTTGTGCAACTGAAAGTAAAGGGAAGAAGAAAAAAAATTCACCAGAGGAAGTCCAGCTGTAGAAATGACAATTACTGACCCCACTGCAACTCTGTTAAGATGATTGCAGCAATAACAGAAGATGCAACTCCCTAATTACTCCACAAATGAGAAATCAATGTGTTTGCTAAGGACAAGAATGGGGGGTGGTTGAGAGGGTACAGACAGGACACAGTTCCTGTGGAGGAAACCCTCTGAAACAGAAGCACATCTGCATGTTGCTCCTCTAGTGGGCACTTCCATGTCATGGCTCTCTGGCCGAGGGCCCCGCTATAAGGTTTCCTCTCAGAACCAAGGTCTTTCCGTAGTGGGACATCCTCCCAGTCACTGAAAGGCTGAGAAGGGAATGGGATGTGGAGATCAACAACAGCAGATCGTTCAGTGGTCAAACATAAAATGGAGCATTTTATTATACAACTCTGTAATCCACAGCATTTACATTACATTACATGTCATTTAGCTGACGCTTTTATCCAAAGCGACTTACAATTGCTATATATGTCAGAGGCCACACAACTCAGGAGCAACTAGGGGTTAAGTGTCTTGGGGTGTCTAGGGACACATTGGTTGATGTATCGCAGTGGGAATTGAACCCAGATCTCCCAAACCAAAGGCATGTGTCATATCCACTGCGCCATCTCCACCAATTTACTAATAAGTTGTAAGGAAGACTAAATGTATTAATGTTTCTGACAGAATGGTACAGTAGATCAACCCTTATTACAACACTGTTGAATGTTAGATTGTATGGTGTGACCGTCATATACACAGAGGATTACATAGCTTAGCCTCCCCAAATCAACTCCACCTATCAAAAACAACTGGCTGAGCTTCAAAGCTGCGAATCACTAACAAGGCAGATTCAGAAGGAAAGAAATCTGATGGGCTATTTTGCATGATCTCTATGAAGAGGAGAACCAAACACACGAGACGAGTAATGTCCCAGTAATAAGAGCGAGGCTGAAGCTGAGCTCCACCCAGAGAGTGTACTTGTGCTCACAAGGTAAAAAATATTTCCATTTGTTTTCTTTTCTCATTTGTTCTGGTCACTGGGAGCACAACATGCGGGATCACACAAGTTACACAAGTAACTAAGACGGCAACTAATAATTGTATTCATTATCAATTGTTTGATCACAAAATTACCCAGAGCTAAAGATGACTTATTTTTGATCCAACAACAAAAACTCAAAAATATTAACTTTACTACCAAATAAGACTAAGAGAGGCAGAACATGTTCACATCTGAGATGCCAGAACAACAACATCAACAGCAGCAAATGTTGAGCATTGTTCCTTAAAAAATGTCTCAGACGATAATTCAATTATTAAAATGGAAGCAGATGAATTTTCTATTGATTGACTAATTGTTTCAGCTCTAACAGCATGAGTGTTATCATTCAAACACATAAGGCTGCCAGCTTCCCAGCCCAGTTTGGATTAAACAGCCTCGCCTTAAACCAGGCCATGGGAATTATTATTTTAATCTTTGCTGTAGCATTTGGATCCTTTTTTATAGGGGTGCACGATTCAGAAAATGTGACGATTCGATATTGATTTTTAGGCTCACGAGTCGATTCGAGAAATCGATTTTCAATTCAAAAACGATTCTCGATTAAAAAAAATGATTCACAGTATGTAAATGTAGTTACTTTTCACGTGTGATTGCAGTAGACATACGTTAAAAAAATAAAAATATTATTATTATTTTTTTTTTTTTTTTTTAAATATGAATCGATTTTTGGAATTCTATGAATCGGTAGAGCTTGAATCGCGATTCAAATATGAATACATTTTTTTGCACACGCCCACTTTTGTAGTTGCTCTAGTACTGCTATTAGCAAGGAGAATAAACACCGTATGATTACAGTTGCCAAAGAAAATCAAAAACAGTCATTTGACAGAAGAAGGTAGAAGGGACAAGCCACATTTTTAAAAATGAGCCTCCACAGGCTCAGCAAAATAGGATGAGGGCACTTCATTAATGTCAGTACATAAGAACACGACTATTAGTTCCTTCCTGAAATTTCAACTGACTTTGCAGCACTCCCAGTGGGAGCATATGACCAGGGATCCTTATTCCTCGTCATATTCTTTTAAGCAAGAAGCTATCACGGACCTAATGAGTGTTAACAGACTTGATATGTGATATTTCTCACTACGTTGGACACACTTAAAATCCACATTTAAAAAAAAAAAAGTGACGCATGGCCAAAGTCATGTCAGGCATGAAATACAAGACATGACCTTCTGAAATGGGATACTATGTATCAGTACACCAACATAGCAGAGCATCAACATCAACTCGTCTGTTAGCAACAGTGAATACCAGAGTTCACCATGGTGCTCTGTGGAAGTTTGCCTGGCAAGTAACTCCATGAGCCTGCAAAAACAGAGGCTCAAGACAGTGGCATGTCGATCTAAAGTGTTTGCCATATGTGATAAAGTTGTAGTTTTAGGGGGGATATTTACCATGATGAAAGAGGTCAGAGGAGAACAGTAGGGCTGGGTATCGTTCAGAAATATTTAATACCGGTACCAATACCGTGACTTTGATACCGGTTCCAAAACGATACACCGGTATCGAAGTCACAGTATTGGTACCGGTATCAAATATTGCTGAAAAGTATTATACTTTGTTTCATACCAATTTTATATATATTTTTCAGCTCCTACTACGTGAGCCTTGTCTTTGTGCGTAACGTAGAGTTTTTTTTCTGCCTCCTTCCTAGACGTGTAACGTTAGACAGCCAATCACCAGCATTATTAGATCTTGGTAGAAGCATGCTGCGTGCTCATTGGCTCATTGACGCTGATGAGATTTACTCCCTAGGTATTGAATGACGAGGCATTTTTCGATACTCGATACTTTTGAGGCAACTCGGTCGGTGCCTGACAAGTATTGAATTTGGTACCCAGCCCTAGAGAACAGCAAGACTCACTCATCAAGCTAACAGGTACAACAGACCATAAGCATGCAAATAACTGCTTAGCACAACAGTAATGTACAGTACAGGATGACAATGTAAAGCAGAAAAAGCATTCGGCCATGCTGGGTGTCTACAGTATAGAAGAAGTGACTGAGAAGAGAGTTCTCTTGTGACAGGCATAGACAGACTCCATCATGCTTGGTGTCAACAGTGCTGAAGTTTCCTTGACACGCGAGGCACCTAAACACCACTCCTGCTTCATTCAAATACCACAGCACGCGCTAACCAGGTGATCCCTTCAATGAACTTTTGACCCCGTGTCAAGCATATACTTTCCACTAGAGCTGGGCAATATATCGATATTAGATCGATATTGTGACATGAGACTAGATATCGGCTTAGATTTTGGATGTCGTGATATGGCATAAGTGTTGTCTTTTCCTGGTTTTAAAGGCTGCATTACAGTAGTAAGTGATGTCATTTTCTGAACTTATCAGATTGTTATTTGCCTTTACCCACTTAGTAATTATATCCACATTACTGATGCTTATTTATCAAAAATCTCATTATGTAAATATTTTGTGAAAGCACCAATAGTCAACACTACAATATCGTTGCGGTATCGATATTGAGGTATTTGGTCAAAAATATCGTGATATTTGATTTTCTCCATATCGCCCAGCCCTACTTTCCACCATATCATGGAACACCTGCTGTTTTAAGACGTTTATAAAAGGACTAACTTGTGTTTCTGGAGTGATTTCAGTTCTCTCCAGAAACTAAAAAACAACTTCAGAATGAAGCTGCAGCATGTATGAATATATGCCTCAGGCTGAGGATTATTGTTGAAATCGCAGTGTATAACCTGAAAACCCTCAGGCGTTCTGCAGTTGTGTGCATAACAACATCATGCTAAAGAGGATAATTTTTAACTACTACAATTTGCTCCAAATCATCCATTTGGAAAAGACAATCTTGTAACGAGATAACAGAATATGATCATATCCTCATGACACAACAATAAAGGACAATATTAAATTGTTTAGGTAGAGTAGGGATTTCTGGAAACTTCCAATGTGCATGGAGAAAGCAAAAAGTCCGAAGGTGTCAACTTTATTGTTAGAGCGACGTGTTGTAGTATATCAGCGTGTGGCCTTCAAAGGAATTTATACTACAAGTGTTGCTGAAGTTTCAACCAATATTTCTAAACCCTAAATGTGCCACTAAAAATCTGTTTGACACCATGGAGTCAGCATGATCCAAGATCGCCGTGCAAGCTTGAAGACATCTTGCTGGATCTTGAAGAATGTAGGCTGTGCTCAAGGCAAAATGAAAGCCATACCTGGGTGACAAACAAGCAGTAGCCCTGAGTAGTGTTGTGTGACAGTAAAGAACAAATAAGCAATTGTAGCACTGTAGCGGGAACAAGCCTGAATCTGTCAACACTACAGCATTGGTTTAAAAAAAAAAAAGCATAACTGTGCCAAAAATTACATTCACACACGACTGAAATGCTTTGTCGTTTTAAAAATACTTAAGACTAAATAATGTTAAACATAGGAGGGCATAGAAGTTCTCATCATAAATCATTCAGCGGGAGACGTTTCACTGCATTTTGATATGATACAACTATAAAACGGCTGATGGGATTTTTCCATCCATTTCCATGTGTTGAAGTCTGGTTTTACAGTAAGCACCGGGCACCTTACAAAACAAGCCCAGCCCACACAACTAGAGTTCATATGGTTAATAGAGATAACATAATATAATATATAAGATAATCTAATCGTTTTAACCCAATAGAGGTGTGTGTCTGAAAGAGCAAATAGAGCAGGGGGTTATTAGAAGAACTGAGGGCCTTTTGGTTCAGGCTAAAACCAATAAAACAGGAAAAAAAGAAGGCAACATCCAAAGAAAGACAACGCCTTGATCTGGTTATCATGACAGTCCATGTTATTTGACAATTAGTTCATATATTCTGTAGCTAACTCTTAAGCAAGCGGTTTTCCCTATCATGACATAACCAAATAGAAAAGACAATCATTGGCAAACCGAGGAAGTCGTTGTTACAATAGTGGACCCATGAAGACCCCAAGACCTCTACCCAAGGCGGTGCATGCGTATTTGTGACTGAACACAGACTTTTCTTACGGTACGTTTCCAAACATTAAAATAAACTCACGCTTCGTTGCATTGATGAGGTTTTTCCCATCTTTGTACAGTTCTTTGATAAATCTGTTAGTTCTGTCCAGCTCTGCTTCGTGTGCCTTTATTTTCTCCCTGAAGCTGGGGCTGTCCAGATAGCATTCACTGAATTCCAGCGGGTGTAGTCCCATTTCTGTCACAGATTGATAGCTTCGTTTTCAAGAACGAGAAACTGGCCAAAACGACGCTTACTTTGTAGCTTAAAAAGAAACGTCTGTTAAAATTGAATTACCGCTCTTTACGTTGGCATTGCTACGTGAAGTAGCAGCAGCTAATGGTGGTTAGCATGGTAACGTTAATGTTAACCTCTGGCACAGGCGCATGGGTGTTATTGCTCCACAGTTGTCAAATAACGAAAAGAGTAAAGCTAACAGGTATAACGGTTAAAAAGTGATAACAATACGCTAGCGGGCGAAGTGTCCATCGGAAGTCGGTTACAGTAGTTGTCAGAAGGGCATAGTAGCTGTTTCCAAATTTTCCTTAGTCCATCAAACGTAGGCAACTCCCCGGCTACTCCCCCTAGCAAAGTGACAGATTGAGAAACTCTGCTGACATCTGCGTGCGTGTAGCAAAACTTCTACCAAAGAGTATGTAGCTTGTGCAAGATGGTGTGTTCTTTTCTACTTCCGCCTTTGCTTAGCTGCCCAGCAGTGAGCACTGAATTGGTTTATTTACAGGGCAAGAGATTTCACCAGTGGTGGCTTGTGGCTCGAAGTGGT
The DNA here is from genome assembly GCF_031162955.1 of Sander vitreus. Lineage (NCBI taxonomy): Eukaryota > Metazoa > Chordata > Actinopteri > Perciformes > Percidae > Sander > Sander vitreus. Next base: position 25,319,156 of record NC_135856.1, on the reverse strand, counting down.
CGCCCCATCACAAGGTTGGCAGTTTAAGTCCAGGCTCCTCCGGCCACATGTCAAAGTGTCCCTGAGCAAGACACTGAACTGTGTGTCTGTGACGATTAAGAATAAAATGTGTGTTTTTTTTTTAAATAAATAACTGTTGTATTTTTTTTTTTTTTACAAGTAAAAACTAACAGACATAATAAAATACTTCTAGAAAAGTGGTAAAGCAGAAGTTAAAAGTGACTGAAACTAAAAACTAAGTAGGCCTACCTCAAAATTAAACTTACAGAAAGTAATTGACTAAATGTACTTAGATCATTTCCACCACTTGTAGAAAGCTACTGTATGCTAAAGCTACATTTGACTAAAATGTTTAAGTTTGTAGATGTCTAGGTTACACATAGTTGTTTTAGCTAGATTTGAGTTATTATATTTCAATGTGAGCCAAAATGTTAAGTTAAAACACATTGAAGGAAATGCTGTTCAACTTCACTGTCAATGCTTATTGCATGCAGCCCCAATTGATGTCTTTCATGTACTGTCATTACACTCTGACAAAATGTGAGAGGCGCAAACTGGGGCTAACTGGATGGTGTGGATAACAAACAAGGCAAGACAAACATGTTAATTAGAGTATACAGAAAGAAAGGTATAAATCCAGTTAAGTAATGCAATATGAAAAAAACCACTATGAACAAGATAAATAATTACATGATATATAATGACCGCCACCCTGGGGCCTGCGAAGCAAAGCTTACAGTAAGACAAGGGAAATACAACAGAGAGCGGAGGCCAAAGTGATCTCTCAGCTGCAGTGCAGTACCAAGCCCAAATGGATCCTTCAGTGTCTTTGGTAACTCTATTCAAGTTCAACAAACAAGGTCAACCATCAAGAACATCAGAAGCACAAAATCTGCTGCATATAAGCCTACAAAGGTTATGTGCTTAAGCTCCGGCAGTCTTCGACCCCTTCAGTCAGATAGGTCATCACAAATTGTGAAAGCAATGACAATAGGGTGTCACTTGTAGTGTGAGCAAATAATTAGTACTAAAGGGCTTAACTTACTAGAGTGCATGCAACAGTTAAGACATGCAACACACGTACAAGCACATGGAATCATTTGTATACACACTTATTTTAAGACTGCTTCCTTCACGTTCTACTGCTGGGTTTTCATGGGTGGGAACTAACTCGATCTTTTGTACTCTTTGATTGTGCTTAGGTTTCCTCTGCTATTGCTTCCATCAGAGGCAAATCTGAGGCGGGAACCTTTACTGTTGCGTTATTTGTAAATAAATACGGAAAGATTATTCTCCATGTTTTCTACAGCTTATACTCTATATTTAACACGCCCTGTTCGTAACTTCAATGTATTAAACTTCGTTACAGTTGCGCCCGTGGAACCTTGTCTCGTTACATGTTTCTGACCGAGTTATGTTTGTCGCACGGACACGTTCGTTGTTTATCGGTCCTCGCCGTTTCTGGCGGCAGAAGAATGCAGAAATATGATTTACACTTTTAATCGACATCTTGCTTTTGTAACGTGGATTTAAACAGATACGGTCATGTTTTTTTTTTTTACATGCAGTTAACCTTTCGTAGCCACTGCCAGAGCAGCTTTTATCATGCAAACTAACGTTTGGCTGCTGCCAGAGGAAGGATTGCTTATAACAATGCTAACGACTTTATTGAACATAACCGTTAACGCTTTTGGGTTTGCAAAATTAGTAACGTTAACGTTACTTTACCTTTACTAAACAGCCGTGACCTTTATCGTGTATTTACCCCAGCCTGTGATCTAAAACAACATACAGTAAGTCAACATAAATTGTCAGTAATGCTTGTAAAGTACTTAGCATTTTTGTTTAAAGTAACGTTTTTCAACTAGCTTATTCATTTAATCAGTAGCTTATTTACTTCTTACTACGTAATAATAATATTATTTATTTATGTTGAGGTTATGATGATGATGACTATTTTTTCATCTACAAAATGTTGGCATGTATGGAAGCCCATTTCCAGGAAAAGAAAAATACATATATTTTAGAATGACAAAAATGACAGTATGGTAAGTCAAAACTATGAGATTCGGTATTATATACCGTTCAGTATTTATGGAATGGACCACCGGAGGGGAGGGTCATGTCTTTTTATTCTTTGCTGAGGGGAGGGTCATCCAACATTTTTCAGTCCGGGGGTCACCCAACTTTTGTATTAATGAAACAGCAACATTTCAAAGTGGCTTGTTTGGTGCATATTTTTCCATGTAGCTCTTAGTCTCGGCCCTCCTTGCTACCAGATGGGTCTGACCCATGAGTCTGCTGGGGGGCAGAGGGAGCTGCCCCCCTGGTGGCTGAAACAGATAATTGCATTGTTTAAAAAAAGAATGGAATAATTACGTCTGACATGATCAGATATTTTATAAATATCTTAAATAACACAAAACAACTAACTGGTGGTAGGCAATACATCTGATTTCATATACTGCTTTAGTAAAAAAAAAAAATTACCTGGCTGACGATGGGAACAGCAGGACGCAAAAAAACCGAAAATGACTGTTGCACTAGTCTGGACATCTTACCGTGCCAAGGTTGCAATAAAGGTTTCCTAAATGCCACATTTGATGTCAGCTTACTAATTGATTGCGGGTTTTGTGTAGATTTTGACTTTTATACGTTTATTCCACTTTGTTTAAACGGCGAAGTGGAGGAAGCCTAGTGACGAATCCATAGCAACCAGTTTGTGTGTTGAATGTTACCCAGAGTGCCTTGCTGAATAGTCTCAATATTTTATCGTTTTATTTCATGTGACTACTAGTTTACTAGAGGAGTAACTTAGTATTTGAAGTAATGCAGGAAGTGTGCATTTAGTTTCCATGCTTATTGTGTTTCCACAACAACGTTAGTGAGTAAATCTACTGAAATGGCCACCACACCATAACAGAGGAGTGGGATGCGTCAGATGAGAATGCAGAGGTTTAGTCATGTATGTCACGGCTGTTAAAAAACAATGGGAATCTGTATATATTTGCTAAGCACAAACCAGTACAGAAGGTATCGATAAATTGTTGGGGAGGGTCATGCCTTTTTTCCAAATTGTTTTGGAGGGTCATAGAACTTTTATTACTGGCGAGGGGAGGGTCATGTTTATTTTTTTTGGCTAAAGGTCCCAAAACTCCTCCGGTGGCCCCTTAAATAAATAACAAACAGTCTCTTATCTCTACATTTTGACTAAGAAATTAAAAAAAATTTACTTATCTCACAATTTAAAATATGTCACTCCTTCTTATTTGTTTTTGTCTTTTTTTTTTTTGCAGAAATGGGCTTCCTAAGTCTATGGGCCATACAGTACAGTACACTCGTATATGGAAACTTATTGTCTTATTGAAAGTTGCATTTATCTGTGGCTCAGTGGCACTGTCGCCTCACATTAAGTAGGTACTGGGGTTTAATCCCCGGTCTGGACAGGGCCTTTCTGCATGGAGTTCTGTTCTCCCTGTGTTCGTGTGGGTACCCTCCACGGGCCCCTTTCAGGAAGGAGGTTTAACAAACTGAGTCAATTCAATTCAATTTTATTTATAGTGTCAAATCATAACAGGAATTATCTCAGGACACTCTACAGATAGAGTCGGTCTAGACCACACTATAATTTACAAGGACCCAACAATTCCAGTGATTCCCCCAAGAGCATGCATGAATGCGTAAGTGCGACAGTGGCAAGATAAAACTCCCTTTTAGGAAGAAACCTCGGACAGACCCAGGCTCTTGGTAGGCGGTGTCTGACGGTGCCGGTTGGGGGGAATGATGAACAATGGCAATAATAGTCACAATAAAGATATTGTAGTAGTTATAATAGTTCATGGTGTCGTAGAGCACAGCAGGGCGTAACAGGGCATGGCAGGGCGTTGGCCGGACATAGCAAGTCGAAGCCGGGCATTGCAGTGTGTAGCAGGGTGTAATAGGGCACAGCAGGGCGTAGGGCAGGACCACGGCGACAGCTGCCGCCGTGATCCAAGATGATGATGCTGGGCGGAAAAAGAACATAAGGACTCCGGGGAATAAACTCCCCGGAGCTATGTTAGTAACAAGCATTTCTGTGACACGAATACACACAGATGGAAAGAGAGAGGAGAGAGAAGCTCAGTGTGTCCAAGGAGGTACCCCAGTAGTCTAGAACTATAACCGCGTAACTAAGAGCTGCAGAGAAGGGGAGATAGGGAGGCTGTGTTCCGTGATTGTGGCTACACACCTTCCCCCGCCGGTCTAGGCTAACGCTGTGACTCATTACTCCCTAAGTATATGTAAGCTTTCTTTGGGGAGAAGCAGAGATAGGGTGGGGGTGCGCCATGACTGTGGCTACACACCCATCCCCGCCGGTCTAGGCGAACGCTGCAACTCCTCATACCCTAAATATAGTAAGCTTTCTATGAAGAGAAGCCGAGATAGGGAGGCGGTGCGTCATGACTGTGGCTACACACCTTCCCTCGCCGGTCTAGGCGAACGCTGCAACTCCTCACTCCCTAACTATAAGCTTTATCGAAGAGGAGAGTTTTAAGTTTACTCTTAAAGGTGGTGACGGTGTCTGCCTCCCGAACCCAGACAGGGAGCTGGTTTCACAGGAGAGGAGCCTGATAACTAAATGCTCTGGTTCCCATTCTACTTTTAGAGACTCTAGGAACCACAAGTAACTCTGCATTCTGGGAGCACAGTGCTCTAGTGGGACAATAAGGTACTATGAGCTCTTCAAGATATGACGGTGCTTGACCATTTAGAGCTTTGTAGGTCAGGAGAAGGATTTTACAGGAAGCCAATGCAGAGAAACCAACACAGGAGAAATATGATCTCTAATATGAGTCTAACCCTGATGTCTGAGTTGATTTACCCTGAGATGGGAAACTCTGAGTTTTCGGTTCCAGAACAGCTGATATGAGTTGGTTCAATCAACTCAGAGTAGGTTCACGCGCTGGAATTGTATTACACCTATAATTTCATTTAGGTGCAATCCTGCGGTCGAAAAAGTAAGCTACTACTATATCCCATTCTGAGGCTGCAGCACCATGACCATTAACAGAACTATAATGTATAATCATTTATTTCTTTTTAATGGCTCTCACTGGTTTGTCTCCAGGGAACACAACAAAAACGTTTCAGAGCGAGTCACACTTTTCTGATGGCTCTGCATACAGTGGCTTTACTATTACAGTATGATCCGCACCACCAATGTTGTAAAGAAAACTGCCGTTTGCAAAAAACATATGCGACGCAAATAATCTGCTTGGATGTTAATAAAGCATGTCCACGATGGTGGATGTTAGTGATATGAGCACGGATATCTACATATCTGATGGACTGTGAAAACAAAAAAAAAACCTCTCAAATCGGTTATGTGGAAATGAAAATACATCCAGTCGGGACTCAATATCATCTCCCGACGTAAACTCTCTGTGAAGTAATACAGCTTTTTCATCAACGGGATCGTCAACAAAAGGACATGACATGTTTGAGAAATAAACGTTTTATAATCTGCCTAACATAAACCAATACGTTTTTGTATTCATGCAGATAACAAACTGCATTAAAATGCGCCTGATACAGACTGAATGAATGAATGAATGAGGAAATGAGAGAGAAGAAACCTCGAGTTTCTTGAAGAAAACCTGCTCCCGACCAGGTTAGGTTCACAGACTCAGTTACCATAGTAACTGACTCTGAGGTTAAGTTACCTCTCTTTCTGAAACAGAAAACCCAGAGTTTCCCTCATCTCAGGGTTAACAAACTCAGAGTTTTCACTAAACCTGCTTTCTGAAACGGACCCCAGGTGCTCCAATTTCCTCCTACTACCATGTATAGGGGGCACATTTTGTTTCTCTGTGTATGCTTAGAAATGACAATTTCCTTTAACCTTTTTATTAGGGCTGTCAAACGATTAATTTTTCTATAGTTAATCGCATATTTTATCACATGATTAAAATTCTATTATTTTGCATTTCAGAACAGTTTTTAAGTACATATTAACAATCTAAAGCAGGTTTTACCAGTGTATCTTGATTGGGAATCAAATTAATGCAAAGAAAGTTACTTTATGAACTTGATTTTAAGATTTCTGTCAAGAATCTGTCATTATTGCACAATTCCTCCAAGTACCTAACTAAAAAACTAAAAATCCCTAACCTTACTAGAGTCAATATAGTGTTTAGTAACTCCTAAATAATGTTGATTACTCACTGACGTCCAGTGATCACCGGTTAATGAGACAGCGTTTGCAGCACCTTGCAGCAGTTCCAGTGTGGCTGCTTTCTCCGTGTCATACAGGCTGTGTATCCGTGAAAACTACTGTCCCGACGAGACAAGTCAACCATAGTACGTCTTTAAGACCCAAGTCCTCTACGATGCTGACAGGTCTGCAGTTAGTCTTTTGGGATTTGGTTTCATCCACAGGTCGGCAAGTAGCATGCTAGCGGGTAGCATCACGTTAACTGTACTACTATGCTTAGCTTCGTAGGTGGTAGCTCAAGCTTGGCGTGCTTTGGTGATATTTTAATTCGCCTTTACACAATGTGCATATGGCTTTTGACTTGTCTACGGGCCGTCCGGGAGTTTTGGAAAATAAAAAGCGCCATTCAGGATTTCATTGCTGCTGTCTTTCTCCATCATGCCTGCAGCAGCAGGATGTGTTACGAGGAAGTGGCAGCTTGATGATAAGTAACGGTGCTGCAAAGGGTCAAAATAGTAGCCTGTTAGGCACAACGCAAAGCCAAGTGAAGTATAAAATTAATTAATAAATGCCGGCATGCGATTTAAGAAGAATTAATCGCATTGCGTCGGCCCTTAATCACATCGCGATTAACGTGTTAACGCTGACAGCCGTACTTTTTATATTGTTTTATTAGATGTTATCATTTCCTAATAGACTCTCCGCTCTCCTTTTTGTTTTCAAGAGATGCCTAATGCCAGTGCAAGGCCGAAGCATGGCAGGAGGACCCGAAGGCGACGCAGAGAGGACCCTGCCAGGAATGAGCTGGTCTCTAGTTCCCTCGAAAGTGCCCAGCAGTGCTTGTTCAACCAAGATTATGGAACTGCGTTTGTGCACTACCTTCTGGTCCTCAACCTTGCACCTATGTTTAAGGACTTTGCAAGGGTAAATGACTGTTTACACTACACTGAAAACCTGTCTGCATACATTCTCTGCCAAACATTGTGCACATATAACGATAATCATACACACAGCAGTCTGTTTTTACTGCTGCAGAATCGAAAGGTGTTTAATATGGGAACTTAATTGTGTGACCTCTCCCTTTCAGGAGTCCTTCAGGTTCACTCTCTTCAAATGGACAGAAGAGCTGGACTCTGTGGGCCGCATTCAAGACCTCTTTGACTGTTATGAACAAGCGCTGGAACTGTTTCCTGCTGATGAGGTTATCCTGAATAGCATGGGTGAACACCTGTTCAGGTATTATCCTTATCTACATAAATGTTTTCATTGCGTAGACACGTGTTTTTACAATGCGTCACCACTCCCGTAATTCCAAGGCATAATATAGCTTGACATTATTTAGATGAATGATCTGCTTATACAGTCTTTGACTAGATATTGTGGCCCTCCTTTTTCTTATCCAGAATGGGCTTCAGAGATGAAGCCGCCGGTCATTTCCACAAAGCCTTGAAGCTGAGACCAGACTATCCAGAAGCCAGGGAGAACTTTTACCGAGTGGCCAACTGGCTGGTGGAGCGCTGGCATTTCTTAATGCTCAACGATCACGGAAGGAACCGCAAGTACCAGCAAGCCATTCAGAAGGCTGTTCAGAGCGGCTGCAACACTGTACTGGACATAGGTACTGGCACTGGGATCCTTGGGTGAGATATTTTCCATGAGAATTTGGAAACATGTTCTTCTTTAAGTTATGGAGTGTAGGGCCTTTTGTTTCAATGCGTAAGTATCATTGTTCTGATTTCCTGATTCTCTCTGGTAAGTATGTGTGCGAAGAAGGCAGGGGCCGCTGAGGTGTATGCCTGTGAACTGTCAAAGACCATGTATGAATTGGCCTGCGAGGTGGTGACCGCGAATGGAATGGATGGCAGCATCAAGATCCTCCATATGAAGTCTCTGGAGATGGAAGTGCCGAAGGACATTCCACACAGGTACAATTTATACTACAAGTATTTTACATTAATCCTATGAAGAACAATACAGATTTTTTGTTTTGTTTGCGCTGTTATGAAATTCATGTTTAAGAGTTAATAATCGTTTCTCATGTTTTTCCATTCAATATTTTGTTTTTCTTAGGGTATCCTTGGTGGTCACAGAGACTGTAGATGCAGGATTGTTTGGAGAGGGCATCATAGAGAGTCTCATTCATGCCTGGCACCACCTCCTGCTACCTCCACAGGTATTCTTCAACTATGAAAGCTTTAGTGCGTAAAGTTTTATATTAATGAACATCCGTTACATTCCTGCCATTGCCAAATGAGTTGCTACAAAGCTAATTAAGACTATCAGCTCCACACAACTCTCTCTGTATTTCTCAGTATGACTATGTTCAGAAGATTGTGTCGTCCGGTGACTTTCCCGCGCAGAAGCTCGAGTGAAGATAATTACCTCTTCTGAAGAGTCCATCATGTTTTTTTAATCCTCCGTGTCCTCCTTGGCTACTAGCAACTGCGTGGGGGAGGGGTGGAGGCGCGTGCACAAATATAATTTGCTGTATTAGGACTACAAATGAGACCAACATGCAACTTAGTTTGCAGCCAATCTAGACACCAGTCCTATAATGCCAATGAGGAAATCGGGGAATTGTTCAGACAATGTTTCCAGACTTTTTTTGTTGATGTTGTGATATAAGTCTTAAATTTCATTCATAATGGTTTTAAAAAGGTCTTAAAAAGTCTTGAATTTGACTTGGTGAAACCTGTAGAAAGCCTGTTTAAGGCACTCCTTGTCACTTCTAAATGAAATTTGTCCCCGGTGAGTTGCTTTTTAAACATCGCAAATCTCATACTCACCTCATGCATACTGGGGCAAGTTCCATGACACCCGAGTTTACAGTACGAGTTGTGACTTGTCACTCATTTCAACACATACAGTAACCGGGTTAATGGTGAATGTTTCCGGTTGACTTTGATGTTGTGTTAGTGCCATCAAGAGGGGTTAATGTGTAGTTTCATTAAAAGCACATGTTTCTTGTCCTAAAGAGAGGTGAGAATGAATTCCAGGAGCCGTCTGCGACAGGACGGGTCATCCCCGCTGGAGCCACGGTGTTTGGTATGGCTCTTGAAAGCCTGGAGATCCGCAGGCATCACAGGTAGGCCCTGGAGTCCATCTCTATTCCTGTATCTGGTAAATGATGTTTTTCCTGTAATGAATATACATATCAGCACTAGGGCTGAACGATCAATCGTTTTCAAATCAAAATTGCGATTTGAAGGAATGTGATTAGCTAATCGTGAAGAGCATGGTTAATTGAATGTGAATATTCAGTTGAACTGAAGTAACATTTTGTATTCCTCTTTTTATTATTTATTATTATGTTTACTGTTTTTTATAAGATAAATGCTGGAATAATCACATATCACAGATTGTTTCCAGAAATGTCCTATTTTTAGTGGATTTTTCATTTATTTTTTTACATTATTTAACATGATCGTAGATGAGGCATATCAGACATTTTGGTTAACAGGAGATTACTGATATTTCTTATTGAAATTTAAAAAAATATATTATAATTATAAGGTGCCTGGACCTGTCGTTAGATGGCTGTTTGTCTTCCATACAGGCTGTGTGTGTCAGAGGTGGGCAGTCTGTCCATAGCTGCAGCCGGGGAGCTCAGTAGCCCAGTGAGCTGCAGCCCTGAGCCGGATGACTCCATGGAGCCTTACACTACAGAGAGACTAAGCAGACTGCCTGGGGGCTATAAACCTCTCACGGAGCCTTTTACAGCCCTCAACATAGATTTCAACAACGTGCAGGTGAGCAGAAACGGGGGACAACAGATGCTGCTAAACTATGATAGTTGAATAAATTCAGCTACTATCAATCAGGATTGGGTATCAAGAACCGGTTCCAACTTGGAATCGTTTTTCTATTGGAATCATTTTGAAAATTTGGTTTCGAATCCGATCATCTGTTCCAAACTTAACATGCGCAAGTTTTGGTTTCCATAGCGGCCAGGTGCTTGTTGTGTTGCAGCCATGGAGAACAGTAAGCGGTGCTCTAAAGGGTGGCTGAAAAAGCCCGGTAAAACTGTTAATCACCATTGAATCTAAATAAAATGTTCCTCTTGTCTGTGAAATAAGCATGTGGCCCATTTCAACCCTACCCCTCAAAGAATCGGAATCGATAAGAACCAGAATCAAAAGGAAGAATCAGAATTGGAATCAGAATTGTTAATATCGATGCCCAACCCTACTATCAATTTAGTATTTCGACTTTACTTCACTTTTGCATGTTCTTTGCTTCTGATATTCAGCAATGTGAGGAATCCTGCTATTCATTGTGTATTTGTTGCCTTGGGTCAACTTAGTGTAACTCTTAGAAGAAGAATTAATTGACCTTACCATTTCTATTGGTCCCATGACATGAACATATTGGCTGCCTCACAGGCCAAAATATTGCACATCAGTGGCCACTTATCTTTTAGGTACAGGCCTACATGGATTGTTCCTGATTTATTAGCTCCCAGTGAACACCTGGCAGTTTGAAGGCACTGTTTGTCTGCCAGACAGCACCTGTAGGATAATGAGTTGATATTAATCCGCACAGTAGGGACTTTCAGACAAATGTAGCCTGATGACAGAGCTGTGATAGTGTTTTTTTTAGCAGAGTGATACTCGCAAGAGCACTGCATTGTGATTCAGTCAGTTACAGTATGTACAGTAGTACTCTGGCATATGCTATACATCAGCATCAGTCTTCAGTTTGTCCCAAGAATATGATAGGAAGCAGGAGTGAAAATTCATAAGAAAAGTCATCCTGTTGCATTTTGTTCTTCCACATTTGAATGGTTTCCGTATGTATTGCAATTTCCCAGCCAAGGGGTTGAGATATATTATCTCATGCTGAAGTCCTATTTGCATTATCACCTTAAAACCTCAGGCTTCAAAGGGCTTTTCCTATAGAATATAAGCAGACCGTGACATGTTTTTGCATTGAGTATTACCATTAGCTGTTTTGTGATTTTGAAATACCCCCAGCTTACTTGCAAAGTGCCACAAAAGAGAGATATATTTACTGTGCATTTGTGATTGTTGAGACGATACTTGCTGTATAACATTCAATGCGTTTATAAACTTTTTGCGACACAGATAAGTGTATTCTTGGTGCATGCCAGCAGCAAGGTAGGCCAGATTTGATGTCAAATTGTTGTTACTGGTCTGGATGAAAATACAGTAGCTAGCCTGTCAGGTTTAGACTTACTTGAGATTTATAAACCCAAAGTATACTTATACAAAATGTGAAATACACGTGTATGTGTGTGTGTGTGTGTGTGTGTATATATATATATATATATATATATATATATATATATATATATATATATATATATATATATATATATATATATATATATATATATATATATATATATATATATATATATATATATATTAATGCTTCTCAGCTTTGGACTTAACAAGCAAGTTGAAAAGACCAGTAATGTACAAACTGTAGAAGATAATGGATGAATGAATGAATGGTTTTATTCCAAACAACATGCAAAAAAAAAAACTTTAAAAAACAAGACACAAAGTATTTCACTATAAAAAAAGAAAAAGCAAGAAAAATAAATTAAAAAAAACGAAATAAATAAATGAATAAATAAATACTCTTGTCGGAAAAGGAGTAGGAAGAAGCAAAATGCTTTTCGGGTCCTACCCTGTTTGAAATGTCCGTACCCAAAGTGTTTTCAATCTATTGTTTTTTAATAAACAACCCTATAACAGAAAACATCGTCAAAATCCCAAAAACATTTGCCAGACAATCAATCAAATTACTATTCCATAATTTCCTTAATTAAATAATTGTGCCATGTGCCATCCAGTATATTTATCAAACAGTTAACTTCTAAATAGATCAGAACAAAACTGAAACAAGTTTATACAATAATAAGTTATAAATATATTTTTTTACAAACAATTACATGTTTGATTTTAGCCAGTATCCCTGCAACAACTCCATTGTCCCTTCCCTTCCCCAACTGATTTGTTTTGGTAACGTGTAGGAACTGGAGGGGCTGAGCTCCAGGGAGGTGCAGCAGATCCGCCTGCCTGTCACTCAGGAGGGGGAGCTGGACGCTCTGGCTGTGTGGTTCCAGCTCCACCTGGACGAGGAGAGCAGCCTGTCTACTGGACCCCAGGAGGACACCTGCTGGGAGCAAGCCATCTACCCTGTCCACAGCACCAACGGTAAGATTCACTAGACATACAGGGAGACGGCATGACACCAACAACAACTTCACATGGATTTTTACTCATTTAAAAGGTTCAGTGTAATCAGCATTGTCCATCTGTTACAGTGTGTCCAGGGAATTGTCCTTAAATTGTCGCTAGTTGTTTCAAATTCTCATGTCTAAATTATTTAGTTGTAATAAAGTTTATTTTACTTTCTGCTCAGCTTGTATTCTTTACTCCGATTTATCATGCATTTCCGTGTTACATCAGAAGAGGGCAGTGTATGTTGTAGACTGCATACTGTATTTAACATTTCTAACTGTGTTAAAAAAATGCCTGTGGGCGCCCAGATAGCTCAGTTGGTAGAGCAGGCGCCCATATATAGAGGTTTACTCCTCGACGCAGCGGCCGCGGGCTCCACTCCGACCTCGGCCCTTTGCTGCATGTCATTCCCCCCTCTCCCCCCTTTCATGTCTTTATCTGTCCTGTAGAATAAAGGCCTAAAATGCCCCAAAAATAATCTTAAAAAATAATAATGCCTGTAATCATCACTACTACTTTACTAGAGCCTTCACGTAATTTTTTGACCAAGATTTCTGACTATTTTTAGTTGATCTCCATGGGAACTAGTGAGAATAATTCACCGTAATGACAGAATAATACACGAAGATTTAGCTCCCTGAAAGTCTTAAAAACCTGACGTTTCATGACTTAGTTATCATCACTGAAGTCCACAATATGCCAGTGTAAAAAGACCCATTAATGGAGTACACTACTGTACCAGATAAATATAACACACATTTTATGATCTTTAAGGCTTAAAGGCAATACAGATACCATACCAAAGACAAATTGGTATTTGTTAAGCAAAATACTTTAAACTGACAAAACTGAAAGATAATCTTTATTTTGCTGTCAACCTAAGCCACTGTGAACATAATAACCACTGACATGAGGTGACATGTTCCAGTTGGCATTGCAGTACATCATCTGTCAGACAGGGCTCTGCAGCATTTCACTGCGCTGCTAATTGGCGACGGCAGCGTCGAGGGAGCCGCCACCTTTCCCGGTGATCACCAACATCCGTTTCCCGGTCGCTGTGACGTGTGCGCCGCGATCGCCTGTGACACTCTTTAGTGTTCATGAAATTCTTATAGGCAATAAATATGCATTTTTCCCAAATGCTTCTGACGAGCCGCACGCTGACATGAAGACATGAACAGATGTTATTCCTGTAGGAATCAAACCCCCCCCACCAACTCTCTCTGTGCACCCGGTCCCCTGAATCTCATTTCTCTGTTGGGCTCACTCTCCCTTTCTGCATCTCCTGCTTTTTTTTCCACTCTTTGTCTCTTTATGAAAGTGTTTCAATTGTCAAGTCAATTTTATTTATACAGCCCAAAATCACAAGTTTGCCTCAAAGGGCTTTACAATCTGTACAGCATACAGCACCCTCTATCCTTAGACCCCTGTCAATTTAGCATTTATAAAATCATGACATTATTAATAATAATCTTATTGTTTAATTATGTGAACTGTTGTCTCTTCCTGTTTTATAATCTTTTTTTAAATGTTGTTAGGCAGAAGAAGCTGTAGAACTTTGAACTTGACCTAAATAAAAGAGCCTAAAACTGGCAAATGTTTAACTTAAATCAGGTAGTTTCTGAAAAATAACATACATTACAAATCAGACCAGACATCCAATGCCATCTTCGGTATTTGACAGTTTTCAGTTCTCTGTGCTTCAGTAAATTTCATTTGTTACCAAACGTTTAATGGGGTTTGCACAAGTCGACAGGAACCACATGAAATCAGTGTTTCCTTCCTTTGATTCTTTTCAGGTTTTGTGCTGAAACCCCAAGACGAGCTGCTAGTTGAAGTCTCCTGCAGAGATGCCTTCCTGAGGCTCTGCAGTGTCGCTGTGCTGAGAGATGGGCGTGAAATCCGTCTCGACAAGCGTCTGGATCTGCAGGACTCTGGAAACCCCATTTCAAATCCAAACCCAGAGGCTGAACTGTGCAGTGCACTGGCATGTCTTCAGACTGACCAGAATCCAACTAAAGACTTCTGCATGCTGGAATGTTCAGAAATGGCGCTTCTGAACAACAATGATTACCATCAGAGTTTTTGCAGCGCGCTGGCCAAACTCTTCTCCCAGCTGAAAATCAAATGCCAAAACAAAGAGCGCGGATCAGGCGTTCAGTTCGGCCCCACGGACTCCGCAGACTGTAGTGACCTGCTCTATGTCCTCGATGTGTCAGAGGGCTTCTCTCTACTTTCCCTCATCGCTGCCAGCAATGGTCACGTAAAAGCGTACAGCTCTGTGGAAAAGACCAAGCAACAGGAAGTCCTGAAGAGATTGGCTCGCTCCAATAATGTTCCAGAACAGCATCTCGAGTTCTGGCTCAACCACATGGAGGATGAGCAGGGGATGCTGAAAAGGCCATCCAGAGAGAAGCTGTGGAGCGCCATCATGCTGGACTGTGTAGAGACTTGTGGTCTCATTAGACAGAAGTTGATGGAGAAAGCATCACTGGCCAGGTAAGGGCAACAGCCAGAGTGGGGCTTATAGAAATGCTCGATCACTTTGGTTTATTTTGCTTTGTGTTTTGATTATCATTTTAGTGCTGTACTTGTACTGTATATACAGTACTTTAGAGTAAAATACATTTCTATGATCTATATTAGGTGTTTGCTGGAGGATGGAGGACAAATTTTCCCAGCAAAGATTGTGGTGCACGGGATGCTGGTGGAGTCGGACACGTTGCTGTTGGAAAGTGCTGTCCAGGGCCAGGAGCCAACACTGGGATTCAATATTGCTCCCTTCATCAACCAGTTCACTGTAAGTTTACCTACATAAGCTAATATGCATCAAGGGTAGTCTATATCCACGACGTTCCATATCCGGGATTGATCCGGTGCCGCCGAAAATTCCACCAGATTTCACTCTTTTCGGCCGGATGTCCGTTACCTCCCGCTTTCTTTGTGTTGTAATTCTAAAGTCCGGTGGCTTTATGAGGACTAAGGTTAACTGCTCCTCAGATCTCTGCACGGTAAATCCAGACAGCTAGCTTGACTATCTGTCCAATCTGAGTTTTCTGTTGCACAACTAAAACAACTTTTAAAAGTACACGTTCCACCAAAACAAGTTCCTTCCTGAAGCTATTTTGCAGCGGCACTGTTGCTCCGTCCGGCGCTTAGCGCCGCCCAAGACAATTGTGATTGGTTTAAAGAAATGGCAATAAACCAGAGCACGTTTTTCTCCCATCCCGGGATGCTGTGTGGACTAGCCAGACCCTCCTTCGTAGCGCTGTGGAGGAAGGTCTGGCAAAGCGAGACTACTGAAAATATGACCTCAAATGTGTACTACATGTTAACTGCTACAGTTTAGTCAGCTTTAACAGAGATTTCTAAGCAGTCAGTGACTGGTTCAAACAAGCATCTTATCAAATCTTATCAAATCTGCTAAAGAGGTTTACAACTTCTTTTTTATTTTTTACTATGAACTCATTTTAATCAGGAGATGTGTTCTTGCTAAATATTGGTTTTAAATAATATCAAAGTAACTCCATAATAATTTATAATTATTATGATATTTATCACATTGAGAGCACTAAAACAGTATTGTCAAGCTGAAACTTCTCCAGTTTTCATAACACAAACAAATCTTCCTGTTATACATCTCAAACTATTCACATCTTCAAATCTTGTATTCTGTCTCATGTTTACTGAGGCAACAGTCAATCTCACATTGCTGAGGCAACAGTCAATATTGCCAGTTTTCACATATAGCATGCTGTGTTTGTCTGCTTGCGTCATTCACATTTAAAGTTGGCCCATTTGGTGCAAATGCATTGCTTGTGAGCTTTGTTAAATGTGATTGGCATATAGTGCAAAAAAAAAAAGAGACTGTTCAAGCAGTTGTTTTGTTTCCCACCATGTATGGGTTGTCTTTTGTTGAACAAGGTATTTCTCTTGGAACACTAAGGTCCAAGAATGTGTTTTCTGTTGTGCACACCTCTTTGATGTGTGCTTCCCAGCTGCGTTAAAGAAGCTGCAAAACCCCTTTTGAATTATTTTTCTTTATTTGGTCTGGAAATTATTTTTTTTTTTTTTTTTTTTTCTCAGCATCATGTTTGTGCTCTAATTTCGTAGGCGCCACACGGGACGGTCGTTTGTTTTAGCAGATGTTGTCTTTGAAGCCCTCGGTGGAGGGCACTTTCTAGCACAACTGTCACACAAGACACAACACACAGCTTGGCCCAAGACATTCCTACCTGAATCCATCAGTATGCATTACATCAAGCACATCAAACAGCGGGCTCTGAGGTCTACACAACTGTGACAGGGAGGAGGAAAGATTCTTTTGTTCGGCAGTGAAGGAAACTGTGACACTTTTCTGTGCTGCCACTTTGGTTTCTCCCTAAGCTTTTAAGTCTGCTGCCCTGCAGCCACGGCCTGTTTGTCAAGTTTGGAAGAGTTTGAGGTGGAGGATTAGTTTCCAAGCATTAATCAGTGATTTGAGTGATTATCCACTGACACTACAAATTAAAACCTGTTGTAGATAAATAATGGTTTGGGAGAACAACAACTGTGAGTCAGCTTGTGCATGATTTTGAATACACTGCAGCAGTGTTCCTCTGGCTTAAAAAAAAATATATTTTTTTTAGGCAAAAACAAGCAACCTATTTTTATTTTTCAAATATAAGAGTACATCATGTAATAAAAAAAAAAAAAAAAGATAAACAAATAACCAAGGCACACAGCTTTGTACAAGTACACCATTTTAAAAAGCTGAGGGAGCATTTGTCTTAAAAAAAAATAATGTGGCCACAATAATGAAGTTTCTTTGTTTTTTTACTTTTGTACTTTAACGAAGCAGTGTGCCTTGATGTTTGTTTTGGGGGGGAGGGGAGGAGGGGGGATCCATTCCCTCTTGTGGAGGTGGGTGCCAACCTGTGCATCAGGAGCACCTGTTTTGTGTTACATCGCTGTCAGATCCCTGTAGCTCTTCCTCCCTGGTCTTTTATTGCTTTTTATATTATGTAGTTCCTTATTAATGACATCACCACATAGTTCTTGTTTTTATCTGCTACAAACCACTCACTAACACTGCAGTTTTTTTTAAATATTTTGTCTTTTAGGTACCTGTCCATGTGTTTTTGGACTTCTCCACACTGGAGTGCAGGCATCTCAGTGACTCTGTGGAGCTCTTTGTTCTTGACCTAATGGATTCCACCGCAAACTACACTAACAGAGAAGTAACGGTAATTCATTTAAACTGTCTTTAAAAAAATAAATCATCTCTTTACAAGTGCTGCAGTTGAACATAACTGAACTGCGGAAACTTGAATTCATGCATTGACTCTGCCAATACAGAAAACCCCAAAAGACAATTTTAAAAATCTCACAGCTATCTTCTGGTACACGAACATACTGCACCAAAAACCTGGAAATGAGTCATACCTACTAAAGGCCCTGACACACCAACCCGACGGCCGACCGTCGGCAGAAAAGGCAGTCGGACTGATCAGTCGGCTCCCAGAGGTCCAAAAAGTGCCTCGGAACACACCGAAGTGACGCCGACTTGAGCGTACGTTCTGCGCGTGCAGAACAGCAGGCGGCGCTAATCTGTATTGTCGCCCAAAAAAATAAAAACCGGAAATGACGACCGCGTCGCGTGGGTCTTGCGTCTCCAGCCAACCATAATGGCGGCTCGTTTGAAATACGATCTCGTATTTTCCAAAAATAGTTCACTGAAACGTGTTTTTGAAAACATTTTATGCGACAAATAGGCCATGCAGTTGCTGAATCTGTCTTCATTTCAGATCGACAAAGGTCAGTTTAAAAGATTTTCGTCAGATTTTGAGAGGCGTCCGTCACTCATCCCGCTCGTCATTTCCGGGTTAGCACTCCACCAATCAGATTGGTCATTGAATCCGACCGCCCGCCCGCAAGTCAGGTTGGCCAAAATGAAGGCCGACGGGCGACGGCACGGAACACACCGAACAGACTCGAGTCAATGACCTCGCCAGACTGTCCGACGGCCGATTATCGGGTTGGTGTGTCATCTCCCTAAGATACACTTTTAACTTTACTTTCCCTGCTAACTTTGTATTTTTGGTCCCAGCACAAACCCACTTTTTGAATTTTGACTTTGTGTCCTGAAGCTGTTTGAAATTGTTTAGTTTTGGAACATTAAGCTATTTTCTGACACTCATCACCACAAGACATCCACATTCTCCACATTCATACAGCGATCTTACATGAGGTGCAATGTGAATGGATCCCATCCAAGCGATTTCCTCTAAACCCATAAATATTAAAATGCAAAAACGGAAAATAACTTATTGATCAGGGTCGAACTGAAAAGAACCATGGTCTGATTTTATTTTGTTTTGCACGTGTCATGTAGTATTATTGTTTAAGTAACAGAAGCAAAACATGACTAGTGATTTACAGGCAACTGGCACAGAGTACAGTATACTAGTAGCTGACTGTTCTTGTGTAACATTAAGTATCTTGTTAAGACATAATCCCTGTTTCCCAGGTCCAGGCTACGTCTGCAGGCAGATTAACTGCAATCCCCTTCTGGTATCACATCTACCTGGACCAGGAGATCAGTGTCAGCACCCTGAGCCAGAACTCTCACTGGAAGCAGGCTGCTGTTGTGTTGCAGCAGCCCCTGGAGGTACGAGCCGGAGACAGGGTCCACCTCGCTGTGAAGCTTCACAAGAGCGCCATCTCTATATCCGCCCATATAAAGAATACCCCCGGGCAAATGGAACAATAATGTCTTGCACTATAGTTTTGTAATGAGTGTCATTTCTATTTATGTTATGCCTCAATCAAATAGAGGCTATTGGCACATAGGGAAATGCATTAAATGCTATGCATTTCCTTTCTGGTATCATTTGAAGATTTACTTTCTCCAGTGTAATTTCTTTTCCTAAATGTTATACCAGTCTTCAACGTTTTTCCCAGACAGATGGGATCTCTGTTTCGAGATTTAGTAAAGGCCTGCATGAGCCACACCTTTGTAACTGTAAGTATATAATATAAATATTATAGTTGTCCCTTGATTATGGGCGCAGTTTTTCTAAAGATGTTTTTCGTTATCAATTTAAAAAAAAACACTTCATCAATAAATGTGACATTTTATTAATAAATGCAAGAAAAAAAAACTGAAAATGTAGTTAATCTGATTTATTGAAGAGACTGCCAGAGATGGAATTAAATTAAAATGTGGAATCATTTACATCAAACATCTGATGTAATCCTGTCAGTTTTATTTGAATAAAAAAATAAAATCATGTAAGGCAATGCAACATTCTCTAGCTGGACGAGATGCAGATTATACTGTAGATTTGATACGTTTGTTTTTTTCGGACACAAACGGATATCCTACACTGTACAATAAACGTGTCAGCATCCCTGCACAAATCCATATAAGTCACAATGACAAAAGAGCTCGGAAAACCAATGGGGAAAAGTAAATGGCTTGTGAGCAGTAGCTGCAAAGTTATTCCAGCTAAAAACAATGGGAAACATCTCAACAAATACATCCTGGATTATAAATGCTAAATAGATGTAGTGGATAGACTAGTTCCACGGCACATAGAACAAGGCATCTGAGAAGACTAGTGAATACATTTCTATTAAACACTAGAGTGAGCTGTATGTAGTAAAGCATTGATAGGAATTCACTAAAATGTGCTGATTGTAACTGACCAAGTTGTTTTAATACTTGTACAGTCCATTGTATTAATATTGATTCTGTAGTGATGACACACTGGACACATCTTTCAGCACTCAGGTTATTATCTCCACTGAAACAGTTTAGTCTTCACTTTGCATCAAACTATTTTTTTTTGCTTCGGCTCTTTTCTCACATCTTCTACAGGCTAGGACAAAAGAAAATAGATGATTCTGGACATTTAGTGTGCTTTAGTATAATAGATTTGTATTTTTTAAAAGCTGCATATTTCTCTTTTATCCAACTGTCACATCTGAGATCATGATATGACAGACAACACAAATAAAGTGTAATAATTTCCTATTTGGATAGTATACACATGCAAGCTTTGCTCCGACTTCAGGAGGCATCATGTGGCATCTCCTCTCAAGGAACATGACTATAATGTGCTTTTTGGGACGCACGTTAAAATTGAAGTCTTTCTCAATTATGATTTTAAAACCATTCTGCGCTGCCTACTGTGCCATATAACTCCCTAATGCATCAGAAAACTGCATAAAATGTACGTTATCTACAAGTCATTTAGTGCCACAACTTCACTGAACATTCTTGGAGCTGTCACTGACGGAGGTCCATCTGGTTTTGCATTTGTTGGCAAACTTATACTGTAACTTGGTTGATGTGCCTTTTTTAAACAACAGTTTATTTATTCTTGCATGAGTCTGGTAATGTCTAAAGGAAAATGGAAAGGCTGTAATTGGGTCCTGCCCAACCATGTCTGGTAGTCTGTTGGTGATGTCGGCCTTAACGATAGGCTAGGTGATCACGATGAGATCTGCTTCTGTTGGTTCTTTGGTTTGGTTGGTCCTTTCTTCTTCCTGGGTTTCTTCAGGTCTAGCCTCATGTCCTTCATCCCAAGGGGCTGAGCTGAGCCCAGCGGGGGCTGACAAAGAGTGTGGTGTGAGGGTTCTGCCAAGGCCCTGGTATTGGCCGTTGGGTGACACAGGGTTGGATGCCGCCTCAGTGATGGCATCTTGGGAGCCCGAGGAGAGCAGGCCAGATCGCTCGCCATCACTCTGCGCCTCCCCGAAGTAGAACTTCCTTGGACGACCCATAACTGTTCTCCCTGTCAATGATGACAAAAAAAATTAAGTCTTTACCGTCTTTTCTTGCTTGGAGAACACGCCAGATACAATTCACAACTGTGCAAGTACACCGGTGGTCAGGAGACACCTACCAACATTGCGGACTTGTTCAGAAATGTCTGCTCTGACATCAGAGATGTCCCACATTGCCATGAAAGAGTCAAAGCAAGAACCCTCCTCAGCCTCCCGGATGTAAGGCTTGTAGGTGAAGCTGAAGTGATGGGCAATGGCCGCCAGAAACATCTCCACACAGATGATGAAATCCTGAGGGAAACAAGACAGTTGGTATGGAGTTTTATACTGATAAAAAGTAAAAAAGGTATGTAAACATTAAAAAGGCCATATATATACACATTCCTCAACTAGATACACTTTAGCTTACCTGTAAGCCAGTAGCTACAGCCTCCACACTTTGCCAGTCCCATGTACGTTTCTCGGAGATAATGCCCACTTTCACCAGCAAAGCAATGAACGCAGCTTGCCTAGAAGAGTTCACAAAATTAGCATTCTCAGTAGCTACCACACAATCTGATGCCACCGTCTATGTAGATCAAGAGACTGCAAGCAAATTTCACCGACATATACAGTACATACAAGCAAAGTAAAAACAACTCATACAAAGTTTGTTTTCCGGAATGTTCAGGTCACACACTGAGAATTACCAGAAAGAGACGAACACCACCATTTTGACACACAGGAATTTTCCCACTGGCTTGATTGGACTCAGTTCCTCTCTCAGAGCCCTGTAGAACAGCACCAGGCAGTACATGGCAAACTAGATCAAGAGAAGAAAGAAAAAAAGGGTGCTTGTAACATTTTTTTTTATACATCCATGTTATTTTCTAACATATTCCCAGGCACGGTCCTTACTTGAGGCAAATTACATTTAGACTCAATAGCAGTATTACCAGCTGTGACATATTGTTGAAGATGACCAGGTACGTCCATGCATTTGTTGAACTAAAATTGCCTTCATCATACACTCCACACAGCTGACAGATCCTAAAAAACAAACAGTCAGAAAAAACAGTCACAATGGACATTAAGAAGAATAAAATGAAGTGCATGAGGAGCAGATCTTACTCACAAGGCAATCACTGTTGTGACGGGTCTTACAACGGTGTACTGCAACACTCCCAATTTGCATCTCAACAGTAAAACCCTGCAGAGGAAATGTATGATTTGAATTAGAATTAAACTAGCATCTAGTTTGCCGATATCAGTCAAATCTATTGAATTTGAAATCAACCCCAATCGCTAACGGCCATAAGCGATGTGGTGAGTGCTTCAAAAAAGTGTAATGACAACGTTTTAACATGGAACTGCCATATTTTCCACGGCATCAATTTGATCATGGTCTATGATAGCCACATGCAAAATGCAACAATACTGGCACGGTTAATACATTTAACAGGGCAGTATAATTAAATACAAAGCTAATAAATGAGGTGGATACTGCTGACCTTCGGGCAACTGTTCATTTGTTTTTCTTCAGTTTTAAAAGGAACAAACTGATCCTCGTGTAAAAAAGAAGCTGTGAGCAAAATTAACTGCACACAGGCATGTTAACCAATTACAGATGTTGCCTGACTGAGGCTAATTTGAAGCTGGTTACATCATCATCGCCATTGACTTGTTTACTAAAAAACTATTCCATCTTAAAATTCCAATGCCTTAAAACAAACTCAAACTAAATGCAAGTACAAGAAACAAACTGGTCACCTTTTATCTTTAAGTCATTTTAATTGTTTTTTTTCTCCTTCAAAACTGTAAACACCTCCTTTAAATCAAATAATATCAAAGATATGCCGTCGCATGCCTTAATTAATGCAAGAACACTGATAATAAAACTACAAATATATATATATATATTATTGAAAAGATAGTTACGGGGAAATTCATGAAGATGGTAAGGAAATATGACTACGGTCAATAAAGCTGGTATGTTTGGGTCAAAGTATGGAGGTATGGGTAATTATTAATTTTACACCAAATCCTTGACCAGTGTTGGATGCAGACTAAGCATTTGTATAGTTGCATGGTGTGTTGGCTGCCACATTGTAAGGTGAACCTGTGGTCTCACATGGATTGTAGGTATTTCAGTCCTTATTGTAAAAGTGGTCTATTCTAAATGAATTTTTTTCTTCTTAATTCTAAAAGGAAACTTACTCTCCCATTGGCCAGGGCGGGCAGCAGCAAAGAGGGGGCAGGTGTTTCTGCTGCTCCTGGGCCTCCAGCATCGACACTAGGCTGGGGTACTGATTCTCCAGGTAGTTCAGCAAGAAGGTCATGAAGTTGTAGATGACATAGGCCTCATAGCACTCTCTGCATGTGTCCACATAAATTGCTATACTGGGATATTTTAATGCAATCCACTGCAAGATAAAAGAGAGAAAATAGAGAAAAGAGAGAGAGAGAGAGAGAGAGAGAGAGAGAGAGAGAGAGAGAGAGAGAGAGAGGAATTACATGGAAAGTAGGGATATATCATTTTCAAAAAGCATAAATGCATTCTCTCAATGGTACAGCTTGAGGTAATGTCTCATGGAAATGGTGATGTGGCAGCAGCGGTATGTTTGTTTGTATTTAAATGTTGGTTATTATGTAGATACATACATATTACATTTATACATAAACTCACACTGTCCAAGCTGTAGATTGGGACCATCCATAATATCCTAAAAAACAAACAATTAAAACAATTAAAAAGCAGTTTTAGACTATTGTTCATGGATGACATGATTGTTGACATATTTACCTGATGATAGGTTTCTGAAGCTCTGGCTGAGTGTAGTGAACCAGATGCTGGAGGATGCCCCATAAAGATATGGGTATGGTCATGAAGACAAATATCCCAGCGATGAACCATGCTCTATTATGAATGCCAACCTGTCATTACATGGAAAGAAACAGTTCAAATGTAAATTATTTATTTATTTACTACTACTTTACTTACTGGGAAAATAGCATTTGGCTACATTTTGTATAAAACCAGAGGTGGAAGTAGTATTCAGATCTTTTACTGAAATCAAATAGCAATACAATTTAAAAAAAATACTTATACTTACTAAAAATACCACAAGTGGCCAAGTGCCACAGTTGTATCACAAACATTTACCAATATATAGTATCAATAGTGCTCATAATGCAGAATGGTCACTTTTATAGAATTCTTCTCTGAATAGTATGTTAATCAAGGACTTTTCTGACAAAAATAGAGCCCTTATTTTCTTAAAATATGGAAATCTGAGCATTTTAAACCAATCATAACTGAAATCAATGTGTTCAAAGGTGATTTTAGAACAGGGGTCTTCAACGTTTTTTAAATCAAGGATCCCTTAACTGAAAGAGAGACGGAGCAGGGTCCCCCCTATTAAATATATTGCATAAAATGAAGTTGCATATTAAACTGGGCCTACAATAACTTATATAAAGGCTTATAAAGTATAAAGGCTTTAGGGCGGCCTAAAGCCTTTATACATGTTTGCATAGAATACTAAGCTATTAAATTAGCCTAATAATTGTTGGCATTATTTTATAATCATGTTTTAATGTTAAACATACACACTTAGGATGAACTGTATCTGTGGATGGCTACCTTAGTGACACCAGTAAGCCTATCATCAGTGGGGATTTATATTTGCTAACAATATGTTGGATTCATGTTAAAATTTTGGAGAAAAAAAGAATCAAAAATGTACTATTATTTGGAAACCCCTCCTGCATTGACTCCGAGGACCCCCTGTTGAAGATCCCTGTTTTAGAAATAATGGCAGGTTGCTGGGATAGAATCATGAAGAAAGACTCTTCATTGTAGCAAATACTTGAAACAAGTACAACAACTCAACTACAGACTCAAATGACTTGATAAGAAGATGTTTTGCGGTGAGCAATGCATCATCATCAGTGAATCACATGCTTTGTATAAATATCAATATCAGTAACTACTGCTGTAAGATAAATACAGTAAAGAGTTGAATACGTCCCTCTGAAATGGCAAGGAGAATAATTAATATCAATTAAGCCTGGAAACCAGACGAATCTGGGAGCTCATGCTTGATTTGCTCTTTTGAAACTTCACTATATATAGGCCTATTAGCATATAAATAAATATAACGTTACTCAATTAAAGTAAAAGTACCTCAACATTGCAGTACTAAATGTGCGCAGTTACATTTTACCACGGTGTTAAACCAACATGGCTCCCTGAATCAAAATTAAGCAACATGCCAATCAGATCCATCGATTGTTCGAACTGACCTTTGACTTCTGCAGTTCCCAGATGCACAGGGGCAGGACGACTAATAGCAACAAAATATACAGCACAATGACCAACGGCCGAATCCATCTTCTCCAGTTCCCACAGGAACACGGCATACTGACATGAAGATGTGGGCCTTTAAAGCTGGCCGCAGGTTCAGTGACCAAACTATTTAACTAACGCTCGACACATTTAACGTTAGCTTTGCACACTTTCACCCAAGACAATCCTCCACTAGTGCACAGGTACGTTGGCTCTTTCACTAATGTTAAGTTACATTCATGAGGACAGTGCTGCTGGATAGTTTAGCTCATTTAACTCGATTATTTTGCCCAGCTAGGATGCTAACGTTAGCTTGTCAGCTGTTTCACCAGTAAACAAACAAAGCAGATGATCCAGTCTGACCCGTTAAAAGTATCTCAATGCCTACCGCAATGAAATAAACATCCTCACTGATATATAAACCGGCTCTTTAGACGAATTAACACGTTACGGGTTTCATAGTAGGTTTGCGCTAGTAAAAGTTTCCAAAAAAGTAATTGCTGTTGAGTGTATACTTCCCGTACTTCCTGCTGTTTGCTTCAGATGTAGTCCCGCCTACAATCTAGAATCTGATTGGTGCAATGGAGGCAATTAGCCAATTGAAATAGAGGACTTGCTACCAGTCTGACGCTAGTTTGGTTGCACTGCATTCTCATTGATCACATTTGTGCTTTCGCCAGCAGATGGCAATGTGAATTAACAATTACCAAAATACTAAACTCCATTATAGTAGATTCAGACTTGTCCCCATGTTTACTGTTTAATAAATCACATGTAGGCAAATCCAGACCTTGTGGAAATGTGGCCCTTTGTTTGGGCTGTTTATGCAATTAGTAGGTTACTGGAGGCATCACAATTCCATTTGCAAATAAATTATTTGACTCCCATTTCCCTTGAAATGACACACCTATAAAGGAATCTGTGCCTCTTAAACTATTTATTATGCCTGACGCCTAAATTAGTTTGTATACTTTGAAACCACCCAAAGTAGTTGTATGGACAAAGTTGTTTTATTATAGTATCCATTTTTACAAGAGATTTGGACAAAAATACAACATATCAGACACATGCATGTAATAATTCTGCTTCTATTTCCTCTTGTACATTGAGTCTTGTTTGACAAGATGTATGAGCACTGCAGTTCTGGACTAAAATTACTGCACTAAAATTGTGGACAGCCTGTACTTAGTGTCAGTATTCAGTGTCTATAAATTCAACTTTTTCCCAGTAACAATGGCTTTATTCTATTCAAATGTCCCAGTAAGTGATGGCAATGTGACAATGAGACAACATGCACAATACCAGGACCCTGAAACCAACGCAGCTAAATGGAATTGGAATTGGAAACTGTTCCTGTTTTTAAAGTTAAGTTAGTTAAATTCAATAAACAGGTATATGCCAATAAGGTTTAATGATTTTATACATAAAAATGGAGAAAACTGTGAGCTTTACTGGCTGTTGAAGCAAAAAATGACCACCACCCATTGTTCACTCCCTTTAGAAAAGCATTCATCTCATGAATGCAGAACTCCATTAGCAATTCATTTAAAATTCTAAATCTTGCATTAACAAAGTAATTAAAAATACCAGAACCTCCACCTTACCTTTTGCTCCTGGGATCATGTGTATGTGCGCATGCTTCAGTATATTTGTGTCTGCGTGTCAAAATGAGGGGAGGCAGAACTTTCCTTTTTGCTGCTCCATGTCTCAGCCCCACAGACACAGAAATCACTAGTTGTAGCAGGACAGATTGTTCATGAATTTTGAATTGATCCTTTTGGCTTTTATGAATTAGAAATGGTCTTTGCCACAAGTCGTGCAAGCTAGTGCCATGGTGGATAGCTTGGAGGGAGTGCCATGCAAAGTGGCATACAGGGTACAGCCGTGTAAGGGCAGGGTAGATAAACATATGCTGTGTTTGATCAGACCCAAAACATTGTAGCATAACGGATGTGGCGTCCATTATGTCTCACTGAATCATAGCCATAACTGTAGGGTAAGTACGTTGTACAGTATGTGCCTTGCAGGAAATGCATAGATGGGATAAATAGAATGGATAGGTCTGAGGAATAATAATAATCAATGCACAAACAAAGGAGGAGACATACTGTCTGATTCCTGAGATATAATGTATCAGCCAAAGTGCACCTCCTTTGTCGGAGGAATACACAAGTCTGCAATTGTTCAGCAATTACTTATTTATCTTAATACGTCTGCCATAGGCCTTTGTGTCATGTTGTTGTTCAAGAACAGATGAACTGAAATAAACACTATCAATGAGTCTGAACATTTCCTAAGTGGAGTAAGATGGAGTCAAAGAAGCTCATGCAACATGAACAGCAGTTATTTAAAAACAAGCCTCTTTAAAAGGATATTGTGTGTATCCAAAGCCTGATATAGCTTATTCCTCTGTGCCATGGACCTCCATTGTTGTCCAAAAACTATTAAAAATACATCAATGAGCCACATGTTCCCATATAATCATGAATGTAAGGCAATCTAGCTCTTATTTTGACTCAATTTCACATACACTGTCCTGCTGCCGTAAAAACCCACCAGGACAAATCTGGGCCTAAAAAATAATCCTCAAATAATATACATTTTTTACTCCTATTTCACTAACGTTCATGCTAAATTCAGATGAAATTATTTAGATTTTTTTAAGTAAAAGTATATTTTGGGACTTCATTTGTTGACAATAATGAGCATTTAGAATATTGCCAGCCTTATCCTTGAAGTACAGTACATGTCATGACAAAAGTACTTTACTCAGTCACTGTGTGTAGTCTGGCTCAACGGCTGCACATTGCTGGGATAAATCCTGACACAACGGATGTCCTTCCCCTTCTGCTATTTCCGCCATCAGGGCTTAACACCGCCCAGGAAGGTTGTGATTGGTTTAAAGAATTACAAACAAGCTAGAGTTTTTTTTCCCCTTATCCCAGTATAGATAAGTGCCGTAGCCAGACCATACTCCACCGCTGACACAGTGCAGTGGAGATCTGGCAATGCGAGACTACATTGGGTCACACTCATGGCTGGATTGCTTGAAGGCCCCAGGGTAAAAAGGAGCTGCTGGGCCCTTACCAACCCTCCTAGTTCAGTTCAATTCAAGTTAGTTTAGTTTAGTTTAGTGTAGTTGTTTAGTTTAGTAGCACAAAGGAAGTGATAAAAAAGTACTGTATATAACAACAAACATCACATAGGTTGTGCAGTAGAGGTTAGAAACCCTAAAGGGCTTATAGTAAAACCTCCCCTAGGATTCACAATGTATCCTGATACTATGGATATTGGTTACCTTAACATAAATATATAAGAAGGAAGATATAAGAAAGGAAGTAATTGTGTGCAGTGGGTACAGTTTTTTTTATGTTGATATTTATTGTAAATATACCTTACTAGTCAGCATACTCCCATTTTTGCCACAATCTGATATACGGGGTATGGCAATATAAACACACTGGTGTTTCTATGAAGGTCTTTAAAAATAGATTTTCACAAATGGACCTTCTTTAACACTCCTGTTGTCCTCGGGTCAGATTTGACCCGTTTTCAAGACAATTCTTCATAAAATGGTTTTGTTTTTGCTCTTTTTGTTTATTCTGTTGTTTGTGAATAACATCAGTTCATTTTGACCTGGGGATATCCTGGCTAATTAATATTTGACATATACCAGTCTGTTGTAATCCAAAACAACTAACCATTTCTCATCATTTTACTTAGAAATTAGGGATAATTTCATGTGGATTAGGTTTTATTGACCACAAATGCAAAAATAAGTGTAAAACTAGTTAAAATGAGTTGGAATGAAGGTGGCTAAGAAGACGTAAGACGTTAAGAGATAAATTATACTGTTATATGCTTTATAAACAGACAAACCAGACCGGGTCAGTTTTGACGTGGGAGGACAACGAGTGCATGGTCACCGGGAAGATAATACAAGGGTTAAGACAGTACCTCCAGAGCAGATCCTTATTAGGTCAGTTAATATTATGCTATAGTGTTTACAAAGTTTCCTGTAAAATGGCACAAACCACACACAGTAAACAGTTGTGAATCAGTTGTTATATCAGTTTAATTAAAATGGATTTTGTAATTATTGATTGTGTGGCGATAAAATGGAAAGCGTTTTAATGATTTTCTGTGAATGAAATAATACATTGTATTTCTCATGTAATTCTTTAATTTGAAACAGGAAAAGTGTATGTTAAAAGTTTAGTCAAAAAACATATATTTAAAGCCTAGTTTTAAAAAAGAGAATCATGTTGTTTTCTCACGATGACGTCCCTCACAACCAAAGTAATGGACACTGATTCACTTCATCATACTGTAAGTATCTAGTTGAGAATGAGTAGTAATCAAAAGCTTAAGTTAAAATCATGTTTTCTTTTATTTCCTAACAGAGAAAAAGTTCTTGCAAAGCAGCCTTCCATTGTCATAGTCTGTAACTTAGATTGGTCTTGAACATATTTTCTGTATCAACAACCAAATCTGAATGAGCTCTGCATGGAAAGGCACTTTGGACCTTTGAGATCCTTTATTATTTGTTTTTGAGCTTCATTCAATTCACCCCTGGCAAAAAACAAGGTTCCCACCAAATTCCACAGAGCTAAAACTCTGTTTCCCTCTCCCTCACTTTCTCTCACACTCTCTGATTTCTCTCTCTCACTTCCCAGAAAAGCATGAATATGTTTGCAGTATGTATCATCCTACTTGTATTTGTTTTTTCTTCTCTGATACATTGAACCTTAACATGCTTTGCCTGAGCAACCAAAGTTTTCAGTAATTTTTTTTTTTTTTAGGGTTACTCAAACCTGATTGTGGCATGATTTGATATGAGGAATATGGACCATAAAGTTTATGACCTGGCTGTGCGTTATCGCCTGCCAAACCCACTGAAACAAATAACAGGCCAACGTCCAATAAAGCCACGGTTGCTACAATGTTCTGTTGGTCTTGGGTGTTTTTCAATTTTGTGTATGGGATTACATGGCTCTGGTCATTGTCTCTTTTTGAGAGGTGTGAGAGCGTAATCCTGAGTTAATTAACTTTGTGAGAAGTTCTCTCAGACTCAGTCTTGATGCAACTACTGATTTATTTAATGGATTTAGACAAAAAAGCTTATTGCACTAAATAAACCGTAGTTGAAATGTGTTTAAGTGCTACTTGCTATTTAATTTAAAAGAAATCATATTATTTATGACCATTATGACATTGTTTATAAGCAAAATTTATACAATTCTTCTGCCACATCGATGCTTATATATGATTAAAACACGGCTGAGTAATGGTCAAACTGCTTTCCTCGATCCTCTTTTTGGCAACACAGATGAGAAGTGAGCTTTATGTATCAGATTCCCACCATCCAAGCTGTTCACATCCTCTCCGCTGACATTAGCAACCCTAAGGGCTCAGTTGCCAAGCAGGTCACAGTGTGCTTCAAATCACTCCCAGACGCCTCTTTCTCACAGACGCAGATTAAAAACAGAAGGGGCCCCCTCGACTTCCCGGAGAAACCAATATTAGTATGATGGTGAAATAAACCTCCTTGTTCCTTATATGCAGCAGAGATGGAAATTGATTTATTGGTATAAGCAGCAGCATCTATGAAAACAAACATATATGAATTCCATTCTCTAAAGATTATTATGAATGGCGCCGATGGATAGTGGTAAAATAAAAACAGTACAGATATCGCCTGTTTTTCTGTACGCAAGTGTGCAAAACACTCCAACTAGAGAAGTGCAGGCAATTATACAGACAGCACAATCACATACACACACATGCTAACACACAGTCAAACACACACAGGCTTACATGTATTCACATATCAAATAGTATAAGGCGCTATAGTTTTTGGTAGCTGAATATGATTTCAACACAAAAAGAATGGTTGGAATAGTATTGGCAAATGTCCTTATTGGCGAGAGTTGGATGAGAAGATCAATACCACTCTCATGTTATGTTAAATATGCAGCTATTGCCCGCAGCCGGTTAGCTTAGCTTAGCATGATGACTGGAAAGACAAGAAAACGGCTCGCTTGGCTCTGTCAATAGGTAACAAAATTCACCTGCTAGCAGCTCACTAAACGCGTTACATCTCTTGTGTTTTCTGCCGGTTAGCTTCAGCAAGCAGCCGGTTAGCTGATGAATATACAGTAATTTGCAGAGCCTGTTAGCTGCTGGCTGTAGCTAACCCGCAAAAAAACACAAATTCATCATAATCATTAAACCAACTAGATATAACTAGTTAATTAGTGAGCTTTAGAGGCACTGACAGGTGGATTTGGCCACCCTCAGGCAGAGCCAGGCCAGTTGTTTCAACCGTTTCCAGTGTTTATGCTAAACTAATCTAACCATCTCTGGCTGTTTGTAATTGTACAGACATGTTAGTGCTATCAGTCTTCTTATCTAACTCTTAGCAAGAAAGCCAATAAGGGTATATTCCAAAATGTCAAACTATTCCTTTAATATTTGGAGCGTTTAACACCACCATTAAAAACTCATTTGCCTATGTCATTACGCAGGTAATGTTGTCTGAGTAAAATACATATTATTACTGCAATAAAACACTTTATAAAAGTGGACACTATACATATACATATTTAGTCCATTGGTTATACAAGCATAAAAGTCACAATTATTGTTGATTATGTATGTTAAAATTCACAGTGTTTACAAAAGAGCTCATTCCTATCCATTTCTGTTGACCTATCATAATGCATTACCTCATATCATTTGCTTGACATGAGATATGAAAATTGATTTTGTGCCAGTGTACTTTGGCTTATTCTGATCAGTTTTGATTCTGTTCTGAAATCTTTCATTTTTTGATTACTAACCAAAAGTTTGGAAGTCTGTGGATCATGATTACATTAAACATAATTGTTTTTCCAATGAAGGGATGTATCTTTGTGTTCAGAGACATTTTCCCTCTTTACCTGATGAAAGGTTTTTGTTAAGCAGTAGGAAGCAAATTAACTTCAAAATGTTCTTCTAATTATACCACAAAGTAGCTCAATGAATAATGAGTGTGAGTAAAATACACTGCAACCACGTGCATGTTTTATGGAAAATTAATTGTTTGAGTCGGTAACATGCTTTCCTGTTTTCCACTGTCAATGAGTAGCGAACTCCTGGGGACAGCACATACTCATCTTCCATCATTCCCTCTGACAGTGAGCAGTCTGCTTTTTCCTTCCTGTAGCTTTGTGCATCCTTCCCAGTAGTGCTGCCCTTTACAGGAATAGCACGCTCTGCTACTGATTGAGAGTCATTTATAGTCCTCGTTCAGCTGCATCCTGTTAAAGAGTCCTCCTCTTCATCCCACTCTCCCCCTTCTTCTCTCACACTACAGCGTCACTGTTGTGGGTGTGGGAATACAAAAAAAGTTTGTCTTAGGAAGTTTAGCCCGCTGAGAGACTCGGGCAACTTCAGAGCATTGTGCGCCACATCCATAGTTTGTTCCTTTTATCTCCAGTTCCTAATCCATCCCTGCCAGGATCATTTGTTGCTTCAGTGGTTCTAAGGATGTGTATTTATTGTCTGAAAAAGTTGTTGATGTACATATTTTGTTGGGGTGTGCATTGGTTGTATTTTAAAAGCTGCTGGGTAATTGGAAGAGCTTGAAAATAGTCCTCAGGTGAAAGATCAGTTGCTGTCTTTCCTGATGCTGCGATCAGTGTGGAGATTGTTGGGCTCGGGGCTCTTACACTGGATACTGGTACCATTCATGGGTCCAATGCTACTCAGCTGGTTGTCAGAGTAACACCAGCAGCACAAACATGACTTGAAGAACATGTGAAGAGAGAGAAAACATTTTAGAGGAATAGTTCAACATATTATGAAATACACATATTAGCTTTCTTGTCGGGGGGCTAGATGAGAAGATTGATACCACTCTCATATTTTTCCTTTAAATATGAAGCTGGAACCATGAGACGGTAAGCTTAGCTAAGCATAAAGACTGATATCAAGGGAAAACAGCTAGCTTAGCTATGTCCAAAGGTAAGAAAATCCACCTGCCAGCACCTCTATATCTTTTGTTTAATCCATACAACAGCAGAAGTGGAAATTCGCCAAGTTGCGGTTTTTATACCAAGATATTGTTTGATTGAGAGCAGTGACTTCCAAACTTGCTGTGTCGCTCTATTTCCAATCTTTATGCTAAGCTAAGCCAACCAGCTGAGGCTGCTTCATATTTACCATACAGACATGACAGTTCTCTAGCTCTAGATCCTCTCATCTAACCCTCGGCAAGAAACCAAAGAAGTGCATTTCACAAAACGTTTAACTGTTCCTTAACATAGCAATTTTTACAAAGGGGATTTTCCATATTTAGGAGCAGCTATTCTCTCGTTTGCTCCCCCCGCCCCCCACCTCCCTCCCAAAAATCCTTTAACGTGCAATCTTGAGACATGGTTTATCTCCTGCACAGGTCTGTTTGACAGAAATTTGCAGTGTGTGACCTCAGCCCTACTTAGTGAATACATACATCTTTAGGCTGCTTTTACATGTTGCTCATGGAATGTCATCACAATCACAACCTCTGTGTCATGGACAAAAGGCCTGAGTTCACTGTTTGCTTTATTGGCCAGACAAAATCTGAAGTGTGTGTGTGTGTGTGTACCTTGAAGCAGTTTTTAAACTTCTTGCTGACAAAGTAGAGGATAATGGGGTTTATGCAGGAGTTGATTGTTGCAAGGTTGAGACCAAAGTAATCCATGACCAACAGGAAACTGAAAATAGAAGAAGTTGATTATAATTAAAAAAAAATGTCATAAAGCACCACAAAGGTAGCCTGGGAAAACCCTGACGAACTTCCGGCAAATTTGAGATTTGCTCAGTTACAACTGAGAAGGGTCTGGTGTCAACCAGGCTACCACAAAGGCAATTTAAACCTTTTTTGGCGTAGCATTCAATGGTAAACATGTCTGGCAGAATCAGCCGTGTTTCTTTTTTTTGATAATAACAAATACAAACTTGTTTTAATTTTGACCAGGATCCTGAACTAGCATTAATCCATCCATCTTCGTCCGCTTATCCGGTATCGGGTCGCGGGGGTAGCAGCTCCAGCAGGGGACTCCAAACTTCCCTTTCCCGGGCCACATTAACCAGCTCCGACTGGGGGATCCCGAGGCGTTCCCAGGCCAGGTTGGAGATATAATCCCTCCACCTAGTCCTGGGTCTTCCCCGAGGCCTCCTCCCAGCTGTACGTGCCTGGAACACCTCCCTAGGGAGGCGCCCAGGGGGCATCCTTACCAGATGCCCGAACCACCTCAACTGGCTCCTTTCGACGCGAAGGAGCAGCGGCTCTACTCCGAGCTCCTCACGGATGACTGAGCTTCTCACCCTATCTCTAACTCTTAACTAGCATTAAAACAAAATCAAATCAAAATCACAGAACAACAGTGTCATGTCATGTACAATTACATACACTCTTTCCTATATACCTGTAACCTTTGTGTCAGAGGGTTTGTTCTACCAGTAACTCACTTGAGCAGCTCACAGCGCATCTTATCATTCTGGTAGTAAACCATCTTCTTAAGGATCCTGCTGAGGTGCAGTGGGAACCAGCACAGGGCAAAGATAAGGACGAGGCAGAAGACGGCTTTGGCCACCTCCCGTCTCTGCAGAGAGAAACAACAGATTTCGTTCCACCATTAGAGAGGAGATGATATAGTTTGTGTATGGAAGGTTAGATGTTAAAACCATGGAATAAACACTGCTGATTGAGCCAATGTGGAGTAATTTTACTCCCTCAAAAAGTTGCATTAGATACTGTCAAATTACAAATGTTCTTTTGCTTTTAGTGAAATAAACACCCAACTGTATGTAGGTTTATTAGAGTTAATAGCTTGTTTTTATCATTTAGAAGTATTGTCCGAACCTGTTTGAGGTGTTCGCTGAGGGCTATCCGAAGGCTGCCATTCCTGTGGTTGAGCATCTCGCAGGTCATCAAAGTGTAGAACACAGCGGTGCAGGCCAGTGGTACACAAAAGTAGAAGCCAAACATCCACCAGTCCTTTGCATCCTTATAGAACTACAGGGAAACAAGGACATATGAACCAGTAAGTTACATTTTTGTTAGATTTCTTTTTTTCACCACAGCTCCGACATGAAAACCACCATCAGACTACCCCTGTACTCCAGTACCATTGCCAACACATCCTCATACCTTAACGACATTACACAGTAGGTAGGTGTCCAAAGACTCCCAAAACGGCACATAT
The DNA here is from genome assembly GCF_031162955.1 of Sander vitreus. NCBI lineage: Eukaryota > Metazoa > Chordata > Actinopteri > Perciformes > Percidae > Sander > Sander vitreus. Next base: position 25,283,420 of record NC_135856.1, on the reverse strand, counting down.
GACTGTTCTATTTACTGCTGCAGGGTGGTGGTTTAATCATGTGACCTCAGTCCTGTGACCCTTCTATTTAACATAATTGGCACAGTTTTGAACACATAGTAAAGGTTGTGAAAAGGAACTAGTTAAGTTTAGGCAACAAAAATACTGGCTGAGTTCCGAATCGCATTATTTTTCTTTTTACTTATAACTTACAAAGTATGCACTGTTGCATGCAGTGTGCATACAAATGGGACATACCACTTCATAGCATTGCTTGAAAAGCATGTTGGCTTGCATACTGCAAAATCCAACCGGATGCACTAGAACATCCCGGTATTTTTGGCATACTGCATTTGACATATCATGTACTGGGACATACTAAATCTTTTTCTGGCATACTTAGTAGTATGTTAGTATGGGAATTTGATAGCAGGGCTTTAGTTATAGTTAGTAAAACATCAGGGATTGGCTTAAAGTGAGTCACGTAAAACTACTAAAATGACGACATAACATGATGTCACAGATGTTATTGGTATATAAGGTTGGTAAAACTTCGGTTAATTTCTAAATTACAGTTAACATTTAGTTTCACATTGGACACGAACCACGGTCTCCTGAGTGAAAGTCCTGTGTTTGTTTGATCCTCCCCCCCCTCCAAACCCACCTCCTTATGCAATATTTGGCCCTTTTATATTTTGTTACCTCACTTCCTCTTTTGCTCTAGTGATAATTACTATAGCCACGAGAGTTTGCTGCCAAACAAGAAACAAAATTGTCGGCCGTTATAAGCTGCTTGCACAATCGACCCATATGGCCGTTTTCAGGATGAGGACAGGCTGCTGAGAGAAATTACTCCAATTTTGTGCACATGGAATAGATACACACATGTGGCTCAGCTTGAGGCCCCAGATGTCAGGTCTCAGTAATTGCACTTGGACTGTAATCAATTATGTGCTCTAAGGATGTGAAAAGGGCCACAAGCACATGGAGGCAGTAAGTAGACCAGGTTTATTTCTTAAAGTGATACTCCAATCGAAATCTTTTTAGCATCAAATACATACATTTTGGCGTGATAGGTGAATTTGGGGGGAATACTCCTTAAGTATCTGTAGGTTGGTGTATTAATTGTCTTGTGTTTTTAATTATGTATTTTAATTATGTATTGCCAGAGCAGGACATTTATTTTACTGTTGTATTTCACGCTACAAATACATGCCCCTATAACCAAAATAAGCACATTAAAAAATTAAATTAAAAACGCTCATTGACTCCAAAACAAACAACACACGCTTTTAAGACAACAGTAACATTAGGCCGAACTTGCGCTTTCACTTTAAGTAGTGCAGGTGCGTTTCCTATTTCGTTACTCCACTAATGTTTTGTCTCGTTATTGCAAATTCAACTACCCCTCCTCTATGAGTACTTTGACACAATGTACTACACAGCTCATCATGGCCTTGATACAAGCAAAACATTGGCACACAAAAGCACTATACAGCGATTTCCTTATCCAAAAACAATAAGAAAAGGATGATAGCGTACCACCATGAAGTCACTCTTGGGGTTAAGCATGCAGGTGTGTATGGTTTTGTTCCTGTAGTCGAAGCGGACCATGTCAAACCCGATAGCTTCGGGTACTGCCAGGACGAGTGACAGCAACCAAATAGACACAATCTCCACGACTGTAAACAGAGGGACGCCCACTCCCTGAACTCTGCTCCAGGAGGCCACAGCTCTGTACCTGTGGAGGGCAGACACAGAGGTACAGTAAGGTCCAGGCATAACAGATGGATGAGACATATTACATTGATTAGATTCCAGTAATACGATTAGTGGACAGTGAGTTACTAAAGCAGGAATGATTATGATGTAGCACTCCTGGAATACAAATGTAACACAATTACCATGTTATTACTATTTTGTTAATTGAAACATGGCTGCAGTTCAGCTGCTTTCAGTCAGTGCTCCATCGTTAAATAGAAATCAGTGAATTCATCATTTTCTTTGTCTCTCCTGACTGACAAAGCAACAACATTTTCTTTATGTATGGCAGCACACCAAGCACAACAAACTGCTCAGTCAGCAAAGATTATCCCAATGTTACGAATGAATGAGGAGAGATGATCAATTGTTTATTTTAAATATCCAATATTTATATTTTTGTGAAGCCTCCAAACAGACTGGTCCATGTTGGCAGAGAGGTCTGTCTGTTGGCTTGTGTTTCCCATGCACTGAATACTTGTTTGCTTGTTTGTTTCATTAATGGAAACCACTTGTCGAAATGTTTTAGTAAAATCCTGCATCAAGATTTTATGGCAAAAACAATATATTTTTCATGACACATTTGAATTTCTTTGTTGAACAACATGGCGGCATTTATATTTCACTAAGTGGTAATGTATCCACCTTTTTTCTCTTCCTCCAACATTGAAAAGATACAAAAGAGACTTTCATAATACACACGGAAAAAAAAGCTACATGTTTCCTGGAAACAAATGGTGAGCATCTGCTCTTGAACACAACTGTACAGCACTGCAGTCTTTTTCTCATAATAGAGGTCATTAAATATGTCTGCCTGGTCGAACCTTGGAGCCTATTCAGAGCAGCCAGACAAGCATCTTATCTCTAAAGTTGTGTCCGAAGTGAGATCACACTGAACTTCAGAACTTAACGATAATCATTTATTCATTAGGGATTTTCTATTAAGGTACTATTAAAAAAAAAAAGAAATAAAAAAAAAAGCTGTCAGTATACTTGCTATGAAGATAATGTTTTAAATATTGACATTATCTATACAGTGCAAATACTGGAGGCTATCATACACTTAATGTTGCATATAAAATGAATGATTCCATTAAAGAAGTAAAGAGCATCTTATAAAACAGCTCATCACACAAGTTTTGAACACAGAGGCAACCAATTGAAAGAAAAATTCCTTCCCAGTGAGAATGCTCAGTCAGTATTGACCTTTCCCGAAAATGATCATCATCTCAGCGAACCAAATCTCCATGTCATTAAACTGGAATCAAATCCAAAAAAATCTTTGCATCTCTATTATAATGACACAATTATATTAGAAGCAAACATTTGTGACAACTGAATCTAAATCAATGCGCTCTTGAGCTGAGTGAAAGATGGATGAATTTGCAAGACTTTAAATGTCTTAATCCCCCCCAATGATTTGATTGCTTCCTTAATAAAAAATAAATAAATCTGGAACATTTTTTTTCATGCTTCAGTATGTGCACAAACACGGTGCTGGCTTTACAAGGCTGTGTAACTTTAGAGAAAAGTTACTTCACTTCATATGTCTGGAATGACACAAACATAAATGCAAATACAACCTTCTTTATGAGACTGAGAAACAGTTATAATGTCCAATAAGTTTTGGAGAATGAATTTATTCCACTTTAACAATTCATATGCACAAAACCTATTATAATAAGTGTATTTTGGTCACTTTTTTAGCACTCACACAGAGCAGGAATTTTTCTTTAACTTTTCAGCTGGCCCAACAAAACATACCCTCAAAGCTGTTGATGTGACTTTATTAAGCAGTGTGGAGTGTGAAAGCACTGACCTGTCCACACTGAGGGCACACAGGTTAAGGACGGTGATACCCACAGAGGCTTTCTGCAGGAAGGGCACCAGCTTACACAGAAACAGGGCAAAATCAGTTTCCTCAAGAGGCCAGCGTCCTGCCAGGAGCTGGTGGAAAAAGCACATACAATAACTGTCACACAAACACTTCTCTAATAGGAATGAACTCACATTTGGAACATTTATTGTTTCAACAACATTCATCACTAGTGCTGCAACCAATGATTATTTTAGAAGCTGGAATCAGAATTTTGACTTTTTTTCTTTCTTAAAAAATGACTCAAACTGATTAATTGATCAAAATAGTTGGTGATTAATTTAGTGGTTGACAACTAATCAATGAATCAATTCATCTTTGCAGCTCTAATTCACACTTATATAATTTGTCAATAAATCACTGATTGGCTTAGCTTTTGTGTCAGTACCAAGTCACTTATTTCAATAATATAGTCTTTACAAGTCTTTTGACAGCTGACTTTTATTAATCTCACTTTTGTCACTGGATTCATGCGGACTGTTGTTAATATCTATTTAAGGCAATTTTACTGCAGTTGGAGGCACATCAGAGAACTCTCGATGTCATCTTAACGTCAGAGTGAGTTTAATCTGACACGGACCATATGGAGCTCATCTGCTGATAAAACTTTGCACAATTTTTGCAATACATTCCTGCAAACATACGGCCTCTCTAAACAAATTATATGACCACATTTTCACAATAATTCCCTGCGTTGTCAGCAGTATCTCAGAGCCACTTTGACAACCTCTTATAATATTACTCCTTTTGAAAAAATAAGTCAAGGCCATGTGAGTTGAGACCATTGTTTTTCATCAAAGTGGCCTTGGCACTTTTCCTTCAGCATAATACAACCTGTGTTAAACTGTTTCCCAAAGCTGAGCCAAAAGAAGAACTTCATGGTGCTTCCTGGCCATCTATTGTTTACTTGTACCGTCTAAGTTTCCCAGGAGCACAGCGGGGAAACTGTTTTCAGTGTGCAAGTAGCTGATTATTTTTGGAAGCACTGTCACAACCTTGAGGAAGTGAACAAGTAGACGGTTTCAAAATTGTAGATGTGGCTCTTTCTTTGTTTGTGAATAAACCCCAGGAAGATTTCTGTTTCCTTTTGCACGTGTTGCTCAGACTACAGAGTGGCTGTACCCTACAAGTCCCAAGTTAATTCTAACCAGGTGGCTTTTTCATTTTTTTTGTCTTGTAAAATGGCTTCCCATAATGCATTGGAAAGATCAGGTTGACTTATGACTCTATTTTGCCATTATTCTTGATTATTATACAAATCATGACACTATTTGTTGGTTTAAATCAGCCCAAGACAGGAGCCCCAGGCATAATTTATCATCATTAGGCGCTTCATATTTTAAAGGCACAATCCGTAGTCCAAAAGAAAAACAAGTGATGTAAGTCACCGTAAATCAAAACACAAAATTGAAACCGCTCTCAGACTGATTGACAGGTCTTTTGAACACATTAATCATTAGAAAACTAATAACTGTAATGTTTGTAATGTTTTCTGATGCTGTAAAAGGTTTGTTTACATCAGTAATGCTCATAAATACAGGAATAAAACAAGCCAACTTTTAATTATGACCAGCTGAGAAACACAGACATTTATTAACAATACAGCATTTGAACCTCACTTTCATTTGAATAAAACATTATAGATGGGGCTTTAATGAAGAACTGAGTTCAAAACTTCACAAGTGATTTATCACTTGAGTAACACTGGGTACTTTTTTTGTTTAGTTTTTTTAAATAAAACCTCTGGATAAGGGTCAGTGACTAATGGCCCGGGACAGTACAGGGCCACTGGCATGTGTGACTCCAGCCTGATTCCCGTGTTTATTTAAGCCAGCCATATCCCTGCTCCTCTCATCACCAATCTGCCCACACAAGGGAGATAACGGTGTACGACTGATTACACTTTCCTGTCTTTCTCTTACACCCTTTCCCACTCCCCCCCCCCCTTTCCCGTAATATTCCACTTTATCTCTGCGTATCACCTCCATTGTTGCTGCATTTCATCATATCGACACAGAGACCTGTCACTCAGCAGCCTGGCTTTCAAAATAAGGTCAAGAATTTGATTAAACATGCACCAACAGAGTGAAAACCGTACCTTGTATACATTGATGGGTATATCAATGATTATGTAGATAAGGTCCCCCAGTGCCAGACTGGCAATGAGGGCGTTTGGCCCGTTCCTCATGCACTTGTGCTGGTATATAATCCTCAGCAGGGTGGCGTTGCCGACCAGGCCGACCACAAACACTATGATGGAAATGATGGTGTTGATGTACTTAAAATAGCTATTAATAGAGGTAGATACAGAGCACATCGGAGGTGGTACCGGCCTCTTTATGACAGTTTCATTTCCAGATCCCACAGCTTGTGCATCAGCCCCCGGGGCCCCCAGGTGGAAGCCGGGCCCTGTGCTGGGAATGACGGTGCTATAGAAACCCGGAGACTGGAGGGTGGAGTGGACCTCCTCTGCTTCAGCTCTGTTTATCTGGCACATTCCTCTGGCTGTCATACAGGCCATTAGCACCAACATATGCATAACTGGGGTGCCCATTATGGAACACATTTGGCGCTTTGATTTCACTGATTGAAAGACTGTCCCAATATATCACTGCTGAGAAAAGAAAACAAATAACAAGAGGAAAAATGTGGTTATTTTTCAGACAACACTCTATCCAACACTGGTTGTTTTGCATTTTGCCTCCACTTAAAATGGAACCAACGTGGAATAATATATGTCAGTTACAAGAGTTAAACAGCATTACTGTCCTTTCAAAAGCTGTGAGGAAGTTTACAACTTCTTCAAGACTTCAAAAAGGTTTTGCCAAGGAGGCACAGATGGGAGATGCCAGGACTAGTTAGAGTCAGACAGTTAAGGATGAGCCATCAGCAGAGCGCATTGGGCATCTTGTTTGCTCTCAGTCGTCCCTGGAAGAGGGTGCTGTCGATTATGGCTTTGTGTCAATAATGTCGCAACCACACAGTGTCGCTTCTGATGCTGTTTTCACAATGAGCCCCTTGCGTGAGTTTGAGACTGAATGATTTCCTCAGTTTTGCATTTTCCCTCTGTTTCTAATTTAGAAGGGTTTAAACATGTGGTTACAAAACAAAGAGCTTTTTTTTTTTTTTTTTTTTACATGAAAAAAGTGCTGCAGGGGTGATTTCTGGTCAACATTTGTCAATGCAAGCAAAAAAAGGTTCAAATACAAATCAGGTGAAGATACAAATCTGCAAAAAACAAAATACGTACTCTAGTTATACTTTGGATTGGCCTGTGAATCTTTTGGGTCTTTACTTAGTTTGCTGTTATGGATATATAGATACCATCACCTTTATTGCCCTTACACAGGAAAAACAACAAACCTGGACAAAATCAATTAATTCCACAAAACTCCTGGTAAAGAGCAGATAAAGTTTCAAACTGTCAGATCAATAGTGAAGCCCTTTTCATCATGTCACACAGCACAGGCAACTCTTATAGCCCAGAGTTCTTCCTGTTCAAAGTCCCAGCTGTCACCAAGTACACAAAGAACTATTTAGCAGCCAGCCCTTCAACTAGCATCACAGTTTTGCATCAACATGACACTGCTGGGATCTGTGACAGCACGCAAACTGATCTATCCATAAATAATTAAGAAATTTGGTTTTCACCTACCGCTTCTAAAATGTCTGCCTGGCCCCCTTGGAAACCGTCAGGCAAACTTTCGGCTGAAGCCCCCAGACATCTGTATCACATCACATGAGTAATTAACGCACTATCAAAGCCGCACCGTATCCCACTTGGTTTGAGCAATGCACCCGTCTGCTCTGAGGTGCCTTCGCATTATGGCTCAGAGTTTCCTGTGGAGAGTTTGCAGACTGTCTGAGTGTGTGTGTGAGGTTGTGTGTGTCTCTGCAAGTGTGTCTGTGTGTCAGAGCACCAGTGAGACACTTTGACTGGGTGGGATAGTAAATCTCCACCTCCCTTTAGTAACAGACTGGGCCCCCTTTGGAAACATCAGCCCCCCCCCCCTTTTTTTCCTCTCTCTCAGAGGCACCGCCTGCTGACAGTCATCTCCAAGGCAAAGCACACACACAGGGGCAAGGGCATCTGGGAGCCCAACGCCCCTCCAATCTTCCCCTTTCTTTAAATCCCTCCTACCTTCTCTTTCAATCCCTCTATGACTTAGATTATGTCTTGTATACATTACATGCAACTGTTTCCTCACACGAGAGGCAGCAGAGATTAGGTGGGAGGGAGGAAGGCACAGGGAAGTCAGTGTCCATATTGTGATGAAATGTTTCCCTCATTTGAGAGGGGGGAAACTAAGACGGGAAGTGGGAGCGAACCATCAGCCTGCCTTTACTTTACAGACTAACCGCAGTGTGGGTGGCCCGACCAAATCACACTTTTATACTTCTGCTTCACCTAAACTTCAGATGCAGTGTTGCAATAAAGCTTTATATTAGCTGTAAAATGTGGATAATCACTGTGTTGTATGGGGAAAAAGTCTAAATGAGCATTCCCTACAATAACCAAACATCTGACAAAAAAAGAAAAACCAAAAAAATCCAATAAATTGGTTTTCCTTGCATGCAAAAAACAAAACAAACAACACAAGACAAGAACACAAACAGACAGTACTGTGCGAGATGACTACATGCCTGAAAGAGAGAAGAAGACCGTTTAATGTCAAGAGAGAAGAGTGCTCCTACGTCAGTGTCCATTATGGATTCCAATATGGACCATTTATCATGATGTGCGCTGAGAGCAGGAAGAGAGCTATCAAAGACACCACGATCTGTCTCCTCCACTGCCAAAGAGCTGACACAGCAACTGCTTAAAGAGGAAAACCATTCAATTAAAAAAATCATATGCTGCTCTTGCCTGGCAGAATTCAGTACATATTTGTTAAATATGGCCAATTCCCCACTGAATACGTTAAACAAACAGATATATAAATACGTGTAAATCCTTGATGTGGTCCATTGAAAATAAGCAGGTTATTTTATTTTTGACTTTGTGAGTTACAGTTGATTTAAAAGATTTTTAAAAAATAACAAGCCGGACGCCTGGGTAGCTCACCTGGTAGAGCAGGCACTCATATACAGAGGCTTACTCCTCGAAGCAGCGGCCGAGGGTTCGACTTCGCACTGCGACTCTTTGCTGCATGTCATTCCCCCTCTCTCTCCCCTTTCATGTCTTCAGATGCCCTATATAAATAAAGGCCTACCAAATGCCCAAAAATTATCTTTCCAAAAAATAACAAGTGTACCTACCTATGTACATTTACAAGCATTTTAAACACTGTGTTTTATTTCTGGATATTAAGCATATTTATAAATGCTGGCTATACAAAGTAGATAGTGATATGTTTTTTATTCACGAGAATATATTATATAAATGCATCTTCATCTGGAACACTATATGATGAAAGAAAGAGAAACCTGGATAGAGTTACGTTCTGCAGCTTTACAAGACAACACAAAATACAGAAAAAAATAAACATCTCTCAATACATACTCTCATGCAACACAAACATGCTTCCTTATACATTAGACAGATACCTATATAGTAAGCGCACATTAACTACTCCTTTCATTGGCATTTTTTAATTGAACAACCCTGTTGGCTGCATTCTCCACAATAAGTGTAGCACAGCCCTTGCACAATAAGACATTGCACATCTAACATATTGCCCAACCCCAATAGCCTACGTATTGCTCAAATGACACAATGTACACAATGAACTGACCTAATGCACAACCCCAATAGCCTACATATTGCACAACTAAATATCTTCTGAGATGGCTCCATTGTGTGTTTTCAATCCTATTTCTTTAACCGCTGACATACAGTATTTGCTCCTTTCAAATTTTCACTGTTAATTGAAGCATCATGTTCAACCTTTTGTTACTTTTATTGCCCACCAATTCATCCAAACTAAACGACAAAACATGCAGTTAGTCAAAATGTATGAACATATGTGCATTTTCTGATCTGGTGCCCCACTCCAAAATGCAAATGGCCGCTACAAAATTGACAGTTTTCTTATCTGCTGTATGGTTTGGTTGGGGTTACACACAAAAGCAACTTGGTTAAGGTCAGGGAATCTTTTCCTCTCAGCCATGTTATACAAATACTTTTGATATCATGCAATTATACTCTTTATTGTAATATGTATATACTTTAAGTTAATTAAAAAAACATCTTGTAAAATAGAATTAGATATATAGATATATAGAATATATATCTACATCTATAATATCTATATCTATAATATATATCTATATATAGAATATAGATTCCATATATGTCATGCAATTAATACATATAAAATGTAACAATTATGTACCTTTCCCATAAAACACTGCCATGTCTCAAGTTTTTTTTTTATAAACTTTGAATGAAACCTTTATGCTTCCTCCCAGAACATATAGGTTCAGTGTTTATGATTCATTTGCAGTTACTTTTCCTACAGTCAAACGTGACTTAATTGGGTAATGCCAATATTTACAGCCAATTAAAATTAAAGGGATCGTGTTTTCTTTAATTGTAGTCATGAATTTATCATTGCTTCTGAATTAGTTATGGTCAGCAGTGGCAAATATTTAATTTATTGGAACGTGATTTGCTGACGGCATGTGATTTCTTTCCCCCCCTTTATCCAAAGTCCCTTGATTGTTGGCAGCTTCTATGACACTTTAACTTTTGAGGGGGTAGTAGAGTCTTTGTTAGTAAATCCATTAATATATAAATGATGAAACCTTTACCTGCTCCCCGTTGCTTTGGCTTTCATGTTGTTGTTGTGTTGTTGTTTGGATCGTAATCAGGTATTAATGCCATTCTGTCTGAACTCAAAGATGGCAGGCTGCCTGGTAATTCATATGCTTGTTCTCTGATGGCATCTGTCGAAGTGTGCTCTCTGCATATTGGTACATACCCTATGGGAAATTTCAATCCAGCCCCAGACTGAGTGGGATGTAAGCAATTTCTTAACTGGGACACTTGCGCGAAAACAGAAAGAACAGAGAGAGAGAGAGAGAGAGAGAGAGAGAGAGAGAGAGAGAGAGAGAGAGAGAGAGAGAGAGAGAGAGATAAGTCATAAGTTATAAGTTTGAGGCCAATTCTGTGACAATCAGTGACAGAGTGAAGAGAGTTCAGTGTACTGCCTGGCTTTATTAATGTGTGACATAATTCTCCACACAAACAAAAAGTTACAGCATGAGAGAAAAAGAAAATGGGAATCTTGATGGAGGAATTTTTATTATACCCTGATTAGTGCCAGCACTTCATCAAAAAAAAAAAATCAATACAATATTACCAGACTATCTTAATTAGGAGGAGGAGAGCTTTGTCAAAGCAGCGATGATGATGTCTGATGAACAGAGCCTGTGGAGAAGGCTGTGCTCTCGAGAAGAATTTGGCTGTTGTAAAGTTCCTGCAACTTTCTTAACTTTGGCCTCAAGCTTTCTGAAGGTGGATTGTTAATGGTAGCTGACAGCAGGTTATCTTTTGTACAACTTTACTGTGATAAGTTTGCAGAAACAGCTAATTTGGGGCTCTTGGAGCTTTCAGCTGATTATCTTTGGAAATGTGTTTTACTCAAGACCTAGGTCATAAACATTAAAGCATCCAAATGAATCAAAATTGTCATTGCAATTATAATTGTTACTGTGTTTTCTCATCTCATTAGAGAAAGGTTTTGCTTTAGTTATGACAAAAGGTAAATGTCTAGCGATGCACAACATGTCATTGCTATATAAGACTTACATACTTGAGTTAAATCATTATTATCCATAGCACAAACAGGAAGTCACATCAGCAGCATTTTAACACATCAAGTGAATTTTAATTTCTGCCATTGAGTTTTTTGTGAGTTATTTCACTTGAAATGCATTTTTACAGTGTATTTTCCACTTAGTCTTTGCTGCTTCCTATCTCAGAACTGCTTTCCAATCAGACAGCACCTTGGAATTTACAAACTCAACCACTTCCAAGGGATGGCTCGTTCTTACCGGCATCAGCACTCCCAACTGGAATCAGGGAGGCGGTGAGGCTGTGGATAAATGGGGAAGTGTGATTGCCAATTTGAACATCATCGTGTTGAGTACCAGTAACATTGTACAAGATTAATACAAATTGCAGTAATGTGGTCTAATCTGTTACCTTTTTGCGAAATGCCGAGAGTCGAAAAGGCCGATTCTGCTCTCTGCGCCGTGCGTAGAGTCGATGTCACAAGCAAGCATTAGCAATATGGTTAATTATAGGAAAATTGTTTAGTTTTCTGTAATGTGGCATTGCATGAAATGTGCCAAAGAGAAAGTAAAACAGTTTAACAATCTCTGTGTCTGGAGGTTGCTTACAAATAATGAATTAATTAGTTAATAAAAAACTTTGCTATTACACTACTGTTGTTGGGAAACAATGCCATCTAGATTCTCTGGAGTCTCTTTGGGGCTTCGTAGGAGACAGCATTATCCAGGAGCAGTGTCCGTAAAGGCTTTTCTGTGATTTGATGTGGCTAGAGGCTCTTGGATCTTAACTGATCAGAAGTAACGTAATGTTAAGCTGTGATAAAAGTTCATGATAGCTGTAAATTATAACCAATAGTTATACAGCCCACCCCAACCCACTGTTATTTTTCATTAGCCCAACCTTTTTAGTCCATTATCGCCAGCTCTACCAAGTTAACTGTGTCAAATTTCAAAACGCGACCTTTTGCACTGTCGATTAATGTTCACATTTACTGCCCTCAAGTTAGAGGCCAGTTGTATTTTCATACACTGACTAGAGCCCCTTTCCAACATGCACATGAACTGCAACCCTGAAATGATCTAGACATTACCAGGAAGAGCTGTATGTGAGAACACAAATGTCAGAATCGGTTGGACCGGACATTAAAATTACTTTACCCTTCCAGCTCCCTAGTTCAAAGTCTATGTAATGTCCGATTTAATCCATGTGCGAAAAGAGCGGGTCATTGCCCGAAAAATTTGCAGCGAGCGAGTAGGCGTGTTGATGACGTTTCTATCAGTGCTCAAAGTGGGCCGGTACTCACCAGTACGCAGTACCGGCACTTCTACATTTTACTCTTAAGGGTACCTGCACTTTTTCTTGCGTACTGCTACTTCTCACATGTAGCCGGTACTCTACCACTGACAGAGAAAGCGTCAGTGTCAGAGAGATTGGTATTGACCCTAACGTTACATAAACTACACTACCCAGAGGGCACTAAGTGATTTACCTCAGATCTTGACGAATCACGTAAAGGCAAGCAGTCGGCCCACCCTATCAGAAGTTCGCTTTTTCACAGACAGTTCGAAAAAGCTGTCTGATGCTTGGAGCCTGACCGTTACGGTCACACAAAAAGAAGTGTGTCGAGTTTGTATGTCGTTATGTTAGCCTGGTTTCAGAAAAGTACTAAAAGAACGCGTGTGCCAGAGCCAGACACGTCAACAGAGGTCCAAGTCCAACCAGAAACATCAGGTATGATTCATGAGCTTCAAACTAACGTTAACGCTGATGTGAGCGGAACAGCTAGCGTTAATGAGGAGTCTGCAGCTACCAACCTTAACGTTACCTTGGTCAATGACAGCGACGTCAACAATAACGCGAGTAACGAAACACATGGATGGCCCGACTGTTGGTCAAGGGACCAAATTATGTATTTTTGCTCCACGAACAGCTGGCTCGTTTTTAAAGATAACAAACTGGGCTGCAAAACATGTAGCAGCATCCCGACACTTGCTGGCCAGACAGAGAGGGGACTAAAGCTGTCAAGAGAATGACGCACGCACACACACGCATGTACACACACACACACACACACACACACACACACACACACACACACACACACACACACACACACACACATGACTTGTTTAAATAAATACATACATTAATGTTGTTAATAAATAACAATAAATTGTTGTTGTACCAGCAATATCTCCAAATTTTATGTATTTATGTCATAATGATTTGCCAATGCAAGAGAGTACCGGCACCTTTTTTTCCCACTTCAAGTACTGGTTTCTATCATGCGGCTGGCGCGAAACCGGAAGAAAACAAAAATCTGAGGGTGAAGAAGAGTAACACAAAGAGGCCAACAGAAATGTCTAACTGGAGAGACAACGAGAACCGGGAACTTCTGTGGGTAAGGGCCAATGCCGAAATCATCAGACAGATTTAAGGAACGGCAAGAGACTCTGTTGTTTATGACCAAATTAGGAACCAGCTACGTGACCGCGGTGTAATCCGCGTCATGTCCTGCCTCCTGCATGCTCTACCCAGATGCCACCTCTTGCCTAAACCCAACTGTGTATTTTCAGTAAGATGCATTGATAAAAATAAAAATAAAACGTAATCCCAGCAGTATTACAGTTCCAACAAATTAGTTTTAGCAAATGAAAAAAATTGTTTTAACATGAATAGCTCTGTCAAATTTGATTTCAAAACTGTCATATCACACGTTGTATCTTGTGTACCAACAATGTTGAAAAATTAATCATGACATGATTTAATTAGCAGCTACCAGAGCTAGGTCTTTTTTGATTTTGGTGAAAGCAAGCTGTTTCCGGTTGCAAGCTATGTTCCGGTTCCTTCTACTATCCAATACTATGCTAAGCTAAATGCAACAAGCATGTTTCCCAAATCAGTGTTCTTTTAATTTAATGTTAATAGGTTCATTAATTATTAACATTGTCGTCCGCAATGAATGGACAGTAAAAGCACTGCTTATTCTACCATTTGTTTTGTATTTGATTATGCATAACAAAAAAAAAGTCTAAACAATTGGAATTATACACATATTGCATATATAAATCACAAGAATAAAAAGTAAAAATACAAATACAAGTTTATTAAATAAAATTATTTAATGAAAAATTTTATGTTTGAATTTTGGCAGGGTAGGCAGTGCCTAGCTTGCCTACCTAGACTGCACGTCTCTGTTAATGATGACATTCACACAATAGTTTTGTAGTAGCTAACGGACTTAACAGGTATCAACCAAAGCAGAATGATCATAAGTGACCAAATAATTTAATATTGTGGGAAGAAAACAGTTAATTAAAGTGAAAGTACAATAAACAGCAGCTACACAATGGTATCAATTAATAGCCTAACTGTGAGGTGAAAAGCGGTCATGCAGGAGGATAAAGTTTGAAAAAACATTTCTACTAAGCAGCTTAAAACGATTCTTAAATTTTCATTCTTAAAAAACGATAAACTGCTTTTTATTTTCACAATTGTTGCTATAATATACAGACTCAAGGCTTGTTGTATTCACATGCTATACACAGAGCTTTCAGGCGACAGGGTAACTGATAGTGGAGTCTTTGACATGGCACTTCCAGCTGAGACACATTCCTGCTTACAATCTGGCTCTTGTCGGACAGACCCTAAACACGCTGATAAACGCAAGAGTCTGAGCCCATTGCACTTTGCTTTTTCCTATCAGAAAGCCCATGAGTGCATGCTCAAAATGTCTGGTGCATAATTATAACTCCATGTCCGTCCAACCAGCAAACAGGACTGTTTTGGATGCTTAGATAGCTACGAGAGATACGTAGATATCGTGTATATTCTGTATTAACTTTGTGTGTCTTTACTTCAGGTAGGTTACATTTGAAAAACATCTGTGGACAATTTGAATGTGGCATGCTACTCGTAATCACAGCTGTGAAAACCAAGTGGCTAAAAACTGAAGATAACAAACCTCCGTCAAGAGAGACTGATGGGGTTTCCTTGCTTAACTTCCAGATGTTGCTCTGCTCGAGCTTGTTACCTTATAAAGATCTGATATCAGACCACAACTTGAATGTATTTCACCTTACAACTGCATCCGTCTTTTAGTTTTTAGGAAAATGATTTTGCAGAAAAGAAAATGTTGTGGAGCATTGAACTTGAATGTTGGAGGAAATGGCTCTGTTTTAGCTACAGGTGGCTGAGAGATTTACAAAATGCTTTTTAGAACAACACTGGTTACTGACTTGATATATGTGTAGCATGTGACGGCAGTCTGTCAAGAGGTGCACTCCTCTCTGCCAGCCATCTGCATGCTTTCCTCCCAGTCGGTTCCCAACTGTCCATCATATCCAGTTTCTATTTTAGTTGGACTAACCTCCAGCATTACCCCCCTACTCCCTCCAGAACACTTAATCCCTCCACTTATTTCCCTTGATTGCTTGCAGTGTTGTTTTCTGCTTTGATGTAGGACGTTTGGCCCGTTTGTATTGCTCTCTGAGACTGCCTTATGGAACTACTGAATACCTAACATTTATCAAAGCTAGTGAAGTGTGATTTGTGTGTAAAACTCGAGGTGAACTGTTTTAACATAAAATTAATTGTAATTAATGGGTCCCACCTAGAACAACTTTTATTTTTGACCTCAATTTATGAAACGAAACACCAGATTACTGTCACTGCTGTGGTTCACTGTGATACACAAACCTTCCATGCTGTATGAAGGCTACCTCAGCCAGTGGAATATAATAATGAGCTAAAAGTAAGGTCCAGAAATAGTGTCACTATTGTCCTGCAATGCACAAGGGTAATAACATTTCTGTTTTTGTGTTATAATGGGATAATAGCAATTAGGGTTATTCAAGCAAAGACTATTCTTAACACTTGCACACGTGCACATACACATGCTCATTGTATGGCTTGCACCTGTCACAGTAGTCAGACACAATTGGAAGCTATATTGTATATATGCTTGTGGGCTTATTTTTTGTCACAGATGCCCATTTTTTTGCAATTTGAATATATTACATTATATATTTTTTAACAGCTGTATTCTATTGATCCTGTATGGATGTGATATGATTGCTATGATTGTTCGCATGGCCTGGCTCAGGTTAAAGAGAATGAATGCCAAAGAACTTTCTTATATTATCTTCTTTGACAGTCAGTCAGTCGGATGGGTGCATGACTCACATACTTGCCGATACCGATACCAGCATTTTAGGCCATATCAGAGGCATTCCCGATACTGGTATCTGTGTCGGAACAATTCTTGTGAAAACACCAGGAATGAATACACAGACTGTACTGTGATGATAATCAGTGTTTCTAAATGTTTATTGACATCTCATGTCATCACGTTGTCAAACAGCTGCAGTGTCGCAGACTGTGGTTATCCCATAAAACCTTCATGCACGATACATTACCTTTGTTTTTTTATGTTGTTTTTCTCTCTGAGTTGATTAACAAACCACAGGGATTTCTGGCCTCATCTGGCCTTTCGTAGTGTTTGCCCTCCTTCTGAGTTTTACTACTCCAGCAGACTGGGCAGCAACTCCCAGGACCTTATCGTCCATCCTGTGTTCATGAGTAAAAGGGCTGTCAAAGGTTAGAGGGGAGAAGACTGACATCATCTGGCAGTGATAATGTCTCTGATTAGTGGCTGAGATATCATATGAGATGTGCCTTGAATGTGTATTTGAGTGTTTGTGATCTGTGTGTGTAGAAAACCTTGTAATATTGTTTTCTTCTCCTGATGATTAATAAAGACCTGGGCTCAGAGAAATGGTATTTAGTATAAGTATACATTTGGTATTTACTTTTAACCATTTACAGATACTGACTCAAACAAAGTGAATATGTTCTTAATACCCCACAGTTTAATGAGTAAGAATGAGGCTAAAAAACAGTTAACACAAAACCTATAACGCTAAAGAAACGATACTACCGTTGATTGCCATGCATGTTAAAATACAGCGATGTGATGGCTGTGATTCATGGGATATGCATATCTAAGCACCACTCAGACCAACTAGCCTCAAGCACTAAACTGACCTTTGACTTGTATAATGGGACCCTCATTCAGCCCTGAGGGTCAAAGGATACGTAGAGGCCCACCTGTGTAGACAATTAACACAGGAAGCTTGTTTTCAAACTGAAACACAACACTGAATAGATCATTTTTAATTATTTATATATGTATATGATTTACTGGTTATAGATTCCAATATGGTATGCTTTAACCGTTTAATTGCCTCTCTGTTGACTGCGTTATTGGTTATTGAATCATCCATAATGCTTCACAGATAATGCAATAAGTGTTTTCAATGTATAAATAAAAACTTTTGCATTGCCAGGTTGTAGGAACTCACATTTGACTGAAAGTCTCATTACCTGCAGAGCATCAGGTTTCACTAACCTTAACACACATGCATATTCATGAACTACCATTAATGAAAAACTGATGGCTTGTTGTAAAAGGTTCTGGGGTTTTCCAGTAGACAGAGTGAACATTAGCATTTATTTGGAGTTGTTGTTTCTGTCCACTCAATGAATGTAAGTCCAATACTCACATGGCTCTGCTTTGGCTTTCCTGAACTACTTAAAGTGCTCATATTATGCTTTTTGGCTTTTCCCCTTTCCCTTATTGTGTTATATATCTTTTTGTGCACATTATAGGTTTACAAAGTGAAAAAGCCCAAAGTCCACCCCAAAGGGACTTACCATCATCAACAGAAAACACTGTTCACAAACTGCTCCAAACAGCTCTATTGTAGTCCAGCCTTAACTTCTGTGACGAACTCGCCTAGCTGCTAGCATGGCACTCCCTCATGCTCTGCAACTGACAAGCTAGCAGTACTTACTGCGACTCCCAACAAAGATGGAACAGAAGTGAGATGTCTCACTCTGTAGTTAAAACATAGAGCTCAACTCACAGGGTGAAAAGAGGAGCTGCAGCAATGTGCAGTACAACAAAACTATGGTGTTGAAAATTAAACCACATAAACCTATTCTGGTACAACCTCTAAATACAATTATGAACCTGAAAATGAGCATAATATGAGCACTTTAAGGGGAAATTTCTGACTCTCTAGTCGCTTCACTTTGTCTTCAGTTTGTTGCTGTGCAGGTAGAGTACAATGGGTTTATTAGAGCCTTTTCCCTGAAAGAGAGACAACATTAATTGTGAGTGAAACAGTAAAGTTGCAGCATGGAAAACCAAAACAATGAGCTGAAAGATGCTAAAACGCTCTGTAGTGCTTAAAGGAACTATGAGGGTGATCATTTTCTGTGGGTTCATCGCTATGTGCAACCCCTCTCACATTACACATGCTTGTCATTGGATGCATTGTTTGCAACTATTGATAAGTGCAGCCTTAGCAACCTTAAAGAACTAGACAATAACACACTACCATTAACCAACCAACCAACGGATGTTCTCCTCTTACTGTAAATGTGTGCTCACAATCTGGCAACCCAGTTTTCTTTTTATGTATTGTAACAGCTTATGATTATGATTGATCTGTGTAGCATGAATACATGATTTATTTACCCTGAAATGAATCATTAGTGGCAAAAAACTTTTATAAACCTTCTATAAGATGCTGCTTACTGTAAAAATGACTAATTCCCAGAGTTACAATATCTACTAATAATGAACCCTATGCAATATACTGGGTTTTCCACACTTTGTCCTTTTGTGTCCACTGTTTTCATGCCCTGGTAGTAAAATTTCTGTTGGTTCCCTTCTTCTTTATGTGTTGCTCATGCAATCAGTCTCAGTGTAGAGTGAGTTATATTGACCAAACCTCCCACATTGGCTGGTGTTTCCTGCTCTTAAAGATCAAAGCTGAGGAAATGGGCACTGCCAGGCGTGCCAGGGAAGGGCTACCAAGTTACGTAATGCTTGTTTGGAGATATGGGTTATTAACCGCAGGCTCTGGGCTTTTATAATGCTATGTTCTTTTTGTTGGGTGTGTTTCTCTGAGAGATGTTTGTTTGTTGTTAAGTCACTGGGTTAGTAAATACTGATGATGGACGCAGCTTAAACAGTGCTGTTATGTGTGAAAATATACAATATCTTGAGAGAAAAAAAAACAGATATCAAGAGATGACCATTTAGCATATCAGAACTGGACTTCCCCATTGCTATTCAAAGGCAGCATTGCTTCATTGACATTTGCAAGAAATTGGAGATGACAGTGTATAGTATGGTAATATACTGAGACCACCACTAAAATGTTATGAAACAGCATGCCTATGATGATGGTGAAGTCCAGTGTAATTTCACAACAGTCGGACTGTAGCAAGCTTGAGAAATGTTTTGTTTTTTCAGCAATGAATATTCACGAGGATTAAGTACAGTCAGGAAGCCATTGTATCAACACTCAAATGACTTGCAAAGGGCATAAACTGTGTTCATGTCGATCCAGCTGAGTGCCAAAAAACAGCTTCCCGAAAACCATCAGCATGTCAAGACATCATCATCATCATCGTCATCATCATCATTTCCTGTTCTTGTTTACACTAAATGTTCTTCCAGAAGACAGGACTGCTGTGTGTGAAACTGTGATTATAAGAAATGTCAAAGACTATCAATAATGTATTTTAATGGTCTAAATGTTACCCATTTGTGCCAAGACAAGCCTGAAGTGAAATAAACCGTTTTATCAGTCACCCAGTTATAGTTAACGTAGCGTATACATCAAGTGTATGCACCAAAGCCTGAAACTTAATCTAGATATACACACAATACTCCAGTGTTACTGCTGCTGATTGAACAACCATATTGAATATATATACATATATATATATATATATATATATATATATATATATATATATACATATATATATATACATATATATATATACATACACACATATAAAACAACCTTTGAAATGTTCCATATGTGCATATATATATATATGTATATTGAATATAAATTGCTTTAATTTCTATATATATCATATATCATATATATCATATCAAAAGACACCAGATAGACATACAGTAAACATATTATCTTATTAAGAATTTTTCAATGTTCAGTAGTAATACTACCTAAAAGACACACAATACCCAAATTAGTACAGCATTTTTTTAATGCTTGATCTTGAATTTTAACTTTGTCTTGCAGCCAGGTGAAATATACATGTATGCATATACACAATTTGACATAAGACAGTGATAGCACCATCTAAAACCTGGAATACATCATCACTATCATTATCACCTACCAATAACTATGTGGAAAACTTATCATCAGACCGAAGAGCCATTTAAGGATTACATGTTAGTAATTCAGTTATAGTGATTGACGGGAAATACATTAGTCATTTCTAAAATCAGACCTATTTAATGAATGGATGATATTTCAAATCCGTATAAACATTTAGCTTTGTTTATTTTCACAACTGTTCCCTCTGTTCTGTATAATCATTTACATTAATTCCCACTTTTTTGTATCCTTTTCTTCAGGGACTTAAACACAGAAGTATGCAGTGACATTATATGCTAAATGTAATAATAATTAAAACAAAAAAAACACACACACACACACACACAAAGTATATTAAAACAATCCTGTGACATACATACTATACATACAACATACTAATTATTACATATAGAGTGTATATACCTAGACAAAGCAGCCACATGACAACTGCCGTTTGGAGCTTATTGTTCTCTATAAGACTGGTTTACAATTGAGATCCCACTACTCAGAGATGCTCCTAACCTTGTAAATATCTTATGTTACATAGTCCTGCTGAAGACAATTTGATTATATCTATTTTTGTTGAACTAACAACATCAAAAAATCCATACACTGACTCCCGTCTTTCATATTGAACCAACAACACAAACAAACAACAAGAAGCTGAGCAAGATCTATGCTTTGGAAGTCATTTTATTGCGATATAAAACATGTCATATATTTATTTATTGGTGAAGCATGTTAAGGTGCACTGAGGCCATGAGGTAGAGATCAGTGGAGCAGCATGAGAGACTTCCTGTGGTTAGGGACCCTCAGAGGAGAGTGTGAACATGTTTAGAAGTCTTGGATCACAGTACAGCCTACAGCCATACCTCCGTCTCCTTCTGGTGTCGTAGCCGCAGCAGCGAGGCTAATGACCCAAGTCTGCTGGCTCTCCGCTCAAATGGGCGACTCATCAATACGTCTGACCTGAGGATGGACTTGGAGCTCTGTATCAGCAGGAGGTCCACTGTTATTCAAGTCCATTTTCAAAGTATTGCTCACAACAGAGTAGCATTATAATTTGTTTCTTTAGTCTTGCTTTGTTAGACTTTCCTCCACAGCGCTTGCATTTCTTTAAACCAATCACAATCATCTTGGGTGGTGCTAAGCACCGAGCAGAGCCACAATGCCGCTGCAAAATGAAGGAACTTCTCTGGCTGGAACATGTGTACGTTCAAAAACTCAGATTGGACAGATAGTCTAGCTTGCTGTCTGGATTTACCCTGCAGAGATCTGAGAAAAGGTTAACCATAGTCCTCATAAATCTACCAGAGTTTAAAATGCCAACACAAAGAAAGCCCAAGGTAGCGGATATCCGGCCTAAATGAGGGAAATCTGGCGGATTTCAATTTGCAATCCCGGAAGTAGAATGTCGTGGATATAGACTAGCCGCGGGTGCCTGGAAGTTGTATTACAACAATACTGATGTAGGACCTATAGGAGCAAACACAGCAATACAGCATAGCCAATATAGAATACACAAAAATGTTACTTTCAAATCTATACATTTTGGATCAGTTTATCTCAGGCTATCATAAACAAGAATACCCTGCAAATTCAAGAGCTCCTCTTATCCAAAGCTCACTGTGTCCTAGGAACATTGTCATTCTGTTCCATAATAAAACATAAACAGAGCAAACGTGAAAAAGACCCGAGATGACCTCTGGCATAAAGAGGATGTGAGGCCACCCACTGGGAGTCTCTTCAATCAAAGACCTGGGTTGCTTGTGGTGTTGAAGGTGCAGGAAGACAGAGATGAATCTGTGCTCAACAATTGTTCTGATGTCCAGAATCCAGATCTCAAACTAGTACCCCCACCCCCCCACCCCCCCCCCCCCCACAGGACCCAATTCCCAGAGAGAACACATGCAGTCTCATGAAACATGTCCAATGAAAACAGTCACCTCGGTGACCTGCAGGGACCGTCAGTGTGGGCCTTCAAATCCTCAGGGGAGATCCCGTGGGCCGAGCATGGGATGATTTAATTACACTCGGAAAACATTGTTTGTGTGTGTGTGTGTGTGTGTGTGTGTGTATGTGTGTGCGTGTGTGCGTTTGTGTGTGTATCTATAGCGATGTTTTGCTTCCCTTACTTGGCTGAACTGTGTGTAGACCACCGCATCAGTTTGAACCGTGTCCTTCTTTCATGCTTCCTTCTAATTTCCAAGTACTCAACTGAAATAGAAAGAAGTGGCAGGAGCGCTTCTGGTATCCTTTTAACCACCGGTGCTCATTGAAGGGAATACAATTCACAAAAAGGAAGAAGAATTATGACCAAGAAAGTCATAAAAAAATGTCCAGGCACTCAAGGTTGGTTACTAAATAGTGATAAAAAAAAAGTCCTTCAATAAATAGGACAAGACATTAAAAATACACCAACGCGTGTCGGCTTGGAGGAGGACCCTCTTTTATGACTTTCTTGGTCATAATTCTTCTTCCTTTTACTCAACTGAAATACAGTATTTGATTGATAGGAATCTATGAGGGAGTGAAGAAGAAAACAAATGTGTGTGTGTGTGTGTTTTGGTGTCCGCGGCGGGCTGCTGGTGTGTGTTTACAGGACATAAAAATGTTTTTCAGAGACAGGGGACCGAGAAGAGATCAGAGCTGGTTTTGGTCTGGTTGAAATGTCGGCTCTTAACGAGCGCTGTGCCCTTTGTGTTTGTTCTCTTTATAGCCTCCACTCTGCAAAGAAATTGTGGAAGTATCTCACTATGACCGAAAGAGGCAGGTTTGTTGTCTAAGAAACATGTTTAAGTTTTATATTAATAAGATAAAATAGAGGTTCATTTTTAGTCTGAATCATATAATTTTTACCAAGACTATCTCATGCTCATGTGATGCACAATAACTGAGATTTTACATCCTGTAGAACCAAAAACATTACAGCAAATTATAGTTATTATAAATCTTGGCCATAATAAATCAACAGCTTCTGGCTAACCAATCATTTACAACAAACACCCCTATTAAAAGTTAATATTGTGTATCCTCTGTGCTACTAATGAAACCACCGACAATTCAGAATAAGATTTTAAAAAGCAACTGGGACACTTTTGCTTCGAAAGTAGTCCCCTCACCACACTTTGGTTCCAATGATCTCTTTCATTAACGAAACCTCCCAATACAAAACTATAAACATTAAAACTGCAAACAAGGAACATGGGGTGTACTGTAAAAAAGGGTAAGTAGTATAAAAAAAAAAATCTTAATCTTGAGGCAAACAAACTTACTGGCACAGACATGGCTGAAAGAATGTACACTAACCAGTCGGTCAAGAAACAGTGATTCTACTGTTTGGATTTATTATACATGCGGTGAGTCCCGGAGCTTATAAAAATGAACACATACTTCTACATTGTGACTGACGTAGGTTGAAGAGTGCAGACACTGATGAGCTAGCATTTTGTCCAAGAAATGTCAGCCAACAGATCTATCACGTCTCCATAAACATGTAGAGGTCTAACTTTCTTACCCTGAAAATCAGTGTTGATCTCTGGAGAACATATTTAGTGTTAGCACAGATAAGACATTTTCTCTGCATAACATTTGTTGTTGTCAGTAATTTAGCTTTTTTCTAGGGCTGTCAATCGATTAAAAAATGTAATCTAATTAATTACATACTCTGTGATTAATTAATCGAAATTAATCGCATACATAATTAACGGTGCCTGAACCGATACTTTTTAAGAAAGTAAAAAAAGAAAAGAAAAAAAAAAGGGTACTAAACAACAGTTGGTGACATCAAAGAACAGCTTGTTCATTGCTAAGACCATATGGTCAAAATTAAATTATTTAATAATAATGTATAACAATAACAATAACTTATTTCACTAGTAAATTGCTGTTGAACGACAAAAACAACAACCAGATAGGAAAAGGACATTTACAATAACTTCAAATGCACCACGAGGCTGTAGTTTACCAGTTTCATTGGACGCACCGGCTGTGTTGTTTCTCCGACGGCAGCTGCAGATTGTTACATCCTGGTGTTGAATCCTCTACAGTAAAACACAGTCACACTTTACACCGTTTAGCGTTAGCTGTCAGCATTTTAACCGTGTTTAATCCAGCTACTAGCTAGCGGTAGGCTAACGTTAGCTGCTGTCGAGTATTGTGTTAACTAGCGTCACATGCAGCGGTGTTTGTGTTTCCTGTAACGTCTGTTTCAGAGCAGCAGAGAGAAGCGCAGACATATCAGTAGCACCAGATTTTCGTCTGTATGCAGACGTCAATATGGAATGGATTAATCTGCGTTAATTTTTTTAATGCGTTATTTTTTCTCAGATTAATTAATCGAAATTAACACGTTATTTTGACAGCCCTACTTTTTCCCCATTCTTGATGACAAAATGCTAGTACAACTAAAAACCTTAACGCCTTGATGGCTTTGTGATTGCTTCTGTAGTGCATAATCGCAAACACATTACAGCTCCAATTGTACCCTCTACCCTACATGTGGTAGCACTTAATTGCTTTTAAAGGCTGGAATGAGTTTGGTCAGAAGAAAAAAGAGATTCAAAATAAAAGATCAAAAGGGTAGGGAATGCTAATTGTGGTTTCACTTGATGCAAGAAAATACAAATATACAACATTGTGCTCTCTAAACACAGAGCTGTATTTGCTTTCAGAGATGAATCCAGCAAAACATTTTGTGAAAATGACTTCTGTTCAAAATATTTTGACTTTCTCTGGCATTGTGAATATTTAATTTGGTTGTGATGAGTTTATTTTGTTATTTAGAGACGCTGATTAACTTTTTCAATCGCATATACGTACAGCATTTGCCTTCGAGTTGATCATTTATTAGTTTTGTTGGAAAATGTAATCATTAACATTAATGAAGCTAGTGCTCTCACTATTCTGTGAAGATAAAGTCGCATCAAGAGTGCTGAAAGAAAAAGGGGATACTCCACTGCAGAGGAAACTCTGCCATCTTAAACAACTTTGCTCCTACCACAAAAAAAGGGAATACACAGGGTCAAACCCTAGTGCGTATCATAGAGCAGCTGGACACTGCATGTGTTTGTGTTCCTCCTTAAACTGCATGGAAGCAAGAAAATGCCCCCATTAGTCACCCAGTAAACAATCTTGTATTAAAAAAATCCAAGAGCGGTAGGTTATAATATGGCTCTGACTGCCTCCATATGTCTATATGTCTGTCTAAGGTATTTGATATTTGAACCCTTCCTTTGATGCACCTTATCAGAGACGAACAGCTGATGTGTAATGACACTATAGGGCAGACAGATACGTAATCATTCAGCCGGCACAGTTGTCTGTGTGTTAAAGGACAAAAATGTGCAAAGTATATTTATATTCATGTCTATCGTCATGTTTATTAAAGTGGTGTTGTGGCAGTTGTAGTAACCGTACTTTGGATAATCCTTTCAGACCAATTTGTACCTGAACTTATTATAGCACACAACAACATGCTGTTAGCTCTTGCAAATGCCCTTGTGTTATGTGCTGTTATTGGCAATAAATAACTGGAGCAAAGACTTTAAGCAAAAAGAGACCCGCTTGAGACATGCGTGAGAAATTTCTAACCTTTCCCAGGGTTCAGTGGGGCTTGGCTCTCTGCCTAGAAACGTCTGGATGATGTTCGTGCCTTTTGATTTCTAATATGTCAAAGGAGAGTTTCTATAAACACTGATAAAACAATTTAGAGAATGAGAGAAGTCATAATTTAACACTACTTCTAAATTATGATGAAATATAAATGTCTAAACCAGTTGTTCTCAAGCTTTTTGGCTTTTGACCCTCTAAAACAGAGGTGCCCAAATTCCTTTATATGAAAGGCCAAAATGCATCTGGATGGAAGGCCATGGGCCAAAAATAAAGGTTAATGTCGAAGAATAACGTAATTCTTCGTAGATAAAATTCACGTATTTAATTTATTTACTTAATCTAATAGGGAAGTTTACCAGCAATGTGCTTTACATTGCCGTAAATGTCAGATTAAGTACTTTTTAGCTGCATAAAAGGTGTGTTTCGTAATCATTACAGTTAGGATTTTACAGCACTTTCAAAATAAACATGAGCATGTCAAATGCCATTGCGGGCCAAAACAAAGGAAGCATGGGCCAAACTTGGCCCGCGGGCCCTAAATTGACGGCCTTGCTCTAAAACAAAAGTCAAATCGTGACCCCTTTGTAAGGGTTATTTATTTTCATGAGCTATGAGCAAAGAGTGATCTTTTGTTTTACCTTTTCAAAATGTTATTTTGAATTAATTAGTCTGAGCAGTAGTGGTAGTGTGCTCATCCCCACCGGTGAAGTGCAGGGCAAAAAGGGGCTGGATACAACTGAAAAGAATGAAATACCCGCACTCTGCTAATACTCCCATACGTTAATTGTGCTGCAACGTTTCGACCCGGCTGGGTCTTCCTCAGGCAAAATCAAGGAAGGCCAAGCAGGGGTCGAAAAGTTGCAGCACAATAAACGTATGGGAGTATTAGCAGAGTGCGGGCGTTTCATTCTTTTCAGTTGAATTAGTTAGTTTGCCAGGCCAGAAGATGTAAAACTATCCAGTAGCAAAGATAAAATACGCATGTTATGTAGAAAACATGACCTTTTTCATTTTTTCCTGTCATTTTAATCATCTTGTAAGCCTTCAGATCTATCTTGCGGCCCATTGGGGGACGTCCCACGCCCAGGTTAGGAACCATTGGACTAAACATTAGGTCTAGATGTGTGAGGCCAAATCACTTCAGCTTTTCTCATTATTGGATATAAACTTTCTGTAAACATTTTTAGTTTTTTTCTCTCTGGTTTTATTTTTCTTCTCTTACTTCTACTCTTCTACATGTTGTGGAGACTTTAATCTAGCTACATGTTGATGATGTTTTAATTTTGTCATAGAGCCATTTTGGAGGGTTAAATCTTTTTGTCCAGTGATGTGAATTCTTTGATGCTCAATATCTTACTATTTGACTATATGATGTCTGTGGGAGCTTTTTTTTTTCTTCTTTTTTAAAAAAAATATTTTGTGTTTTAAGGAAATGACCACTAGATGTCATAGTTGCTTGGTCTTCAGGAACATCTAGGAGTTTGGTTACAAATCTTTCCAGACCTTCCGCTCTGCTGAGAAAAACACTGATCAGGAAAGAAGGTTGCTTCCAGAGACTTTTTGTACTATTTTTAAACAAGCTTGTAAAATCAGATATTTCTAATATTACACTTAGATAATGTCAATTAGACGGATTCACAGTTGATTTCAACACTTTTCAATTAGACTTTTGCAGAAATACACAAATGGCCACAAATGCAGTAGAAATGCTTTTAATGTAATTAAACATCATGTTTCTGATCGGTTTCAACGTTGTCTAATGCTTTTTTTAAACATTCAAAAAAACATTTGAACTTCATGAATGGAATCAAATTAATTCTTTTTTTTTTTTTTAGGATATCACAAGCCTTACAGTAATATTTACAGGGTTTTAAAAAAAAATCTAAAATCGATTGTTAATGTCATGCTAACAGGCAATCATTCATATTTTGTGTGTAAAAGTCCTGCATTAAAGCCGAAAAAGTCTGCCTTTAACATTTCACTTTACTTCTGCACAGTTGGAACAAAAAGAGGCTATCAGCCCCCACATTATATCCCCCCCCCTCCCTTCCTCCCCCTTCCTCCTGTCTTGCTTCTTCAATTTCTCCTCTGTCTAAATTTCTCTCACTGTGCATCTCTCCATCTTTCCAATTCAAGTCAGACAGATGCCTCTCCGGAACTTCAGAGCTGTGGAGTGGAAGTGATGAAAGCCACAAGCCGGGTCCCACTGCAAGACCCCAGCTCCTCGTCTGCCAGCACAAACTCCCTCATTTAGAAGCACATCCTGGAACTGGGGCTGCTTTTTAATTAAAGCCTTAGTGGATTGGGCGAGACTTAGTAGAGGTTGCGAGGGAAACTTTAAAGTTGCACTTGACAGGTATATTTAAGTTCACCAAGTTTGACCAGATGGAGCATGTATATTGTATAAGTCTTTGAATATGGTGGTGGTGGGGTGGAAAGAAATATATCAAACAAGCAAAAAGAAGAAATAAAATCATCGAGGGGGAGAAAAAGGAAGAGTTGAAGGGTGGGTGTTAGTTGAGGGATGCAAGCATGGGGTGGGGGTTTGGGGGGGGGGGGTGCAGCGTATAGGGGAGCCCAAAGCAACTAGCAGGGAGCAAGCAAAGCACAGCCTTCTGGGTGAATGTTAGATGTTTCGGCAAGGAGCTTCTCAGGATTTAATTCATTAAGAGCAACAGTCTTTATCTGGCGTCAGATAAAATAAGACATTTGAAAGACTTAATTGTTAATATTCATCGATATGTCTAATTATGCAGCGAAAAAGTGAAAAATGCATTATGAGTTTCTCTGCATGGATGCAGATGAATGGATGTGTCCCTCAGAGAAGACACATCTAACGTGTCTTTTTATGATTCATTAATCTGTCTTCACTAATCAGCAGCATCACAACAAACGGACAAACAAACACTGCTAAGTCAAGTGATCAAAAAGAACCCAGCATGCAGTATTGAACTACGCTCCCTTTGGGAAATCATCTTCGAGAGGAAGTCCCCCCCTTGCCATTTATGGATATTCTTCATCCAAAATTAAAAGTTTGCAAAGTGCTACAGTCTCTCAACACAAACAATATGTCTGAAGGAAAGTATTGCACAGGAATGCAGGGGAAGGTAGTATGAAGTATGTAAAGTACCTTTCTATTATATACAGAGTTTGAAATGTAATTTATACATTGATTGCTGTGCACAGGATTTGATTTTAGACAGAAATGGCTAATAGATGAATATGTATATGTATATAAATAGATGAATGAATACAAACAACCTAGTGCGTTTTGTCCACTTTTGTCTTATGAGTGTGGAAAGACTGAAGAGCTTTGTATTTGCTCCCTCTAGTGAATAATTTGGGAAATGACAAACTGGACCCTCGATCATAAAAGGAGAATTGTTTGTACATCAACAGAAAAAGACCAGACACAGTATCATGCATCTTTGCATACTTTTATTTTACATGCTGTGTTCTTAAGCCAATTCCATACACTTAACAAATTATACTCAACAAATAGCTTAATATACAATATTAAACAGTTTTGTATTGATTTGTAAAAAAAAAAACATTTATAACTTTCAAAAACAATTTTTTTTCAAGTTGGTCAGCTTGGCTATTTCCCAACACCCAGCACTTCTTACTCTCTGGCCATAACCCAGCACAGCACTTACACTGTGATTTCATCATCATGCTGGACTTTGGTAATTGGGAAATTTCAAACTGTTAAGAAAGTATTTTTTTTTTTTTATTCTTACTTAAAAGGTAAAGCTGTCCATATGTGATGATTTACACTTCATTGCACATTGCCTCTGTGTCTGTCTTGTTCTCTAAACAGCATGCTCTCCCTTTCCGTCTTTATCATTCCCCTTGTGTTGCAATATAAGACGCTGGTGCATTCCCTGACCATCATCTCTCCCAAGAGAGGCCTTGCTACCATTTATTCTCAGTTAAACCAAAATAAGTTGGCTCAGCTTTTCAGCTCTAGGCCTAATTTTAGTTTTGTCCTAGCTTACCTCTGAGCTCTCCCAAGAACCAGACTCTCTCCAGACACACAGGAGAACATTGTGAGCCTGTGCACCATCTGAGCCTGGGCCCCTCAGGCCCCTGCTGTATCAATAATGCAGACATGACCACACTGATTGCAGGAGACAACTGGTGTTTAGAAGGAGCAAACCCAAAAGAGTGCTCTGTCTCTGCTGTATACACAAGTTAGTTCTGCTCTCTGTTTGCCACTGATTTAGATGTACAAGTGCTGGAATGATTGCTTGGGCTTTGTGCAAGAGCTTTGCCGCCATGGACGTGTACTGTATGGGTTAGGCATGCATGTGCACTTGTGCACACACACACACACACACACACACACACACACACACACACACACACACACACACACACACACACACACACACACACCTAAGTACATGTACACACTCAGTCACAGGGAGGGCACATACAACACCCAGTTTTGTTGATGGGTCCATTGATTTTTGAAGGCCTCCCTTCTTTCTTTTCTTTTTCTTTGATTATTAATTCACAGAAGCAAAAGAGAACTGCCCAGTGCTTTTAAATCTTAACTGTCCACTGAAGTACCAGCTATGGGAAAGATGTGCCCCACACGTACAGTATGTGTTTGATACTGCCAGTAACAAAGAAGTAATCTCATTCCTTTCTGTTTTTTATATTATTGAAATAAGTACTACAGCATTAATGCTGTTGGACAAAATATTGTTATGTATTTTTTAGGCTATATAATATAGAAGATTACTGTAATTAGAGGACACACGCTTAGTAAAATTCTATTACTCTAAGTCCCATTTTGTCAATAGTTAATAGTAAAAAATAACTATGAGTGTACACTTCAGAACTCATCCTGTGGTTCATGCACTGGCTTATATCCCTTGATGATACAATGGAGTAGACATTTGTTCCTAATTTGAAGCAAATTAGTCATAATTTGAGCAGCTGAATATTATACTTATCAACCGAAAATTAATCTGCAACTATTTTGATAATTGATTAATTGTTTAAATTATTTTTAAAGCCAAAACTGCCAAACATTTTTTGTTTCCAGCTTCTCATATGTGAGGATTTGTTGCTTTTCTCTGTCTTATGCGATACAAATATGAGTACCTTTGGGTTTTGGGACTGTTTGACAGACATAACAACTAATCTAAAGATGCTGGAGCTCCAGGATATCGTGATCGCAATTTTCAATATTTTCTGACTTTGTATTGACAGAATAATTAATGGATGAATTGAAAATGATCTGGTGTCGTATTCTCAGAAGACAAACACAGAAATGGACAATGCTGTAAATTAATCAACCCTTTAATCACTAAACAGAAGTTATGCTCATTATTTCAGTGTTTTAATCCCTGCAGGATCTGAATTCTTTGCTACCAAATGGATAACTTAACAAGACTCGAGTATTTCAATTCTTTCCAGGGCCTTCCAGCCTTCTAGGGCTACACGTTAATTGAAGCTCAGTTCTGTGAAACACGCTATTAATTAGATGTAGCATAAGTGATTGGTTAAATGCTCTGGGAACATGGCTCTTTGTTCTAGTGTAGAGCAGTGTACTCGTTGTACTTACTGTGATAGGGGTTAATGTGATAGACTGTAATTGGCTCAAGAAAGTAGCTCGGTCAGAGTTAATTTAGCATGTGCTTTTTCATTCAGCCTAAAATAAATTGCCTGAAATTAAATAATAATAAGTGTCACATTTCATTAGACATCATGCCTGAGCGGGAATTAAAATAAATATGGATACAAACAACAGTTTGTTGAACCCCTTTAATAAGATAAATACACATAAAAACATAAGGAAAACTTAAACACAAAAAACTTAACAGATACAACTTAACATATTACTTACAATAAAAATGACAAAATTTCTATTTTGCAGTTTAATAAAACACATTAGCCTTTTCCTCAAATATTAGATTATTTCAATCAACATTCTTAAATTGAGAGATTGCATTTGTTAAATCTATTTAATATGTTTTCACCACCTTTATTGACTATAAATCAGCATTCGCTGTTTGAAGCATGAAGACCTAATCAAAGCTGCAGTCGGAATATGAAACAGCTCATGATGACCATAACACCGTGTTTGTGCAAGCAAACCTCAGCTTTAAATATTTGAAGTCACGGGGCAATATTTATTCACATCTGTCATAAAGGAATGACAGATGAGAATGTGGTTTACCTTGATGTGTTTTGATTTATTCTGGCTGCCCTGAGGTTATACCCCGTGAATTAGAGAGCATCAATAAGGAAAGACCATCTCCCCTATCCCAAATGATAATTACCAACATCACTATTGATCCGACTATTGATGCATCGCTAATTGTTTCTTGCAGTTATTTATTTAATTCCATCTCTGGCATGTGAATGTGTCGACCTTGTGCGTAAGGGTTGGTTAGTAGAGGGAAAAACACACATTAAGATTCCACTTAAAATCTTAAAACAGCAAGGCCTTCTCTCTTTTCCATCCAAAGGAGAGTGCTTGGTTATAATCTGTTCATGAGGTTGAAAAGCACAAGCAGAATGGCAATTTAGGTCGATCGTATCAGATGATACTTTAGTTTCTTCTTCACTGCAGCCTTGAAGAGTGATGTTCTTAAAAATCTCCAAGGATACTACCAAAGGTTCAAAATGGCGTCATATTGATCAATTATAACACTACATTATCTAAGCTATAGAATAATAATGAAGATTATTCATCATTAAGGGTGTATTGGACTAAGCACATCAAAAATGTATTCATGTCTCTGAAATTAGTTTTTTTTACACATCAGTCTTAACGGAAACTCAAGGTCTGACTTCATGAAAATGTAATTGCATAAATAGTGAAAGAGGAGATTTAGAATTTAACATAACTTAAAGGGAAATGTATATTACGTTTGTTTCCAAAATCCGTAACATAATTTAAAAGACTATACAGATACATTTAGTGTATATATTTATATCTTGTTGTATTAATATAATAAAAATAACAATACTAACAATAATGAATGTTTTTCATGCTTGCAGGGATAATGTACTTACTTTATGCTTAAAGCGTAACTCTTGCCAAATTGCAACCTAGGGTCTTTTTGTGAATGTACCCGAGTCAAACTTTCGTTTAAAAGCATAATTAGGACGGAAACGCCACTTTTCTCTGTATTCTCGTTTTTGGTCAAATGGCCTTTTGAATGGGAGAGCTAGGGGCACTACTATGATAGCATCAAAATCACTATTTTTAAAACACTAAGAAGGCTCGACACAACATGAAACTTTGCTCGAAGTATCACCAGGGGCTCTACACATGAACTCGAGCATTGAGAACACTGTTTGTGTACACAGAGTTTACTAAAAAGAAAGGTTTTGAATGACTCACTTTAGCAGTTGTTGTTTACGCTAGCCGCCATCTTGTCAGTCAAAAAGTGTCGATCTCCGAATGCGAATGAACGGACTCCATAGGAGGAAATGTTATTCTTATATGAGGCTCCTTTTTCAACTACAAGGTCAATGTTGTTTTTCACTAACAACAAAACAACAAATTATCCGTCCATTTATATAGAACTAAGCTTTAGGAGCTTTCCATCTTTACTCTCCTCCCTGTTACGTTGCATTCGGAGAGCGACTATTTTTGACTGGCTAGATGGACAGCGACCGGAAAAAGCAACAGCTACATTGAGTTGTTAAAACCTTTCTTTTTAGTAAACTCTGTGTACATAAACAGTGTTCTCACTGCTCGAGTTCATGTGTAGAGCCCCTGGTGATACTTCGAGCAAAGTTTCATGTTGTGTCGAGCCTTCTTAGTGTTTTAAAAATAGTGATTTTTATGCTATCATAGTAGTGCCCCTAGCTCTCCCATTCAAAAGGCCATTTGACCGAAAACGAGAATACGGTAAATCTTAAAAGTGGCGTTTCCATCCTAATTATGCTTTTAAACGAAAGTTTGACTTGGGTACATTTACAAAAAGACCCTAGGTTGCATTTTGGCTAGAGTTACGCTTTAACCAACAGACACTATATCAAATTTCAGTTAAAATGGACACAGTGGTTTTGTAAAGTAACATGTTTGGTTACCAGTGGTCTTTAGAAGGACTTAAAGAATACCAGCGCATGTACCATTAACACTATTTGAATCTCATTACAAATGTGCAGGGTGCAACCACTTGCACAATTGACATTTAACTGACATTTTTAAGATGCCATAAATCAGCGTGACATAAAATTATACATATATAGTATATAGTATACATTCAATTCTATTTCCTTTTATTAATAGTGTCAAATCACACCAGAAGATATCTCTCTAGGACACTCTACAGATAGTTGTTTTGACAGTCTAGGTCAACATCACACTTTACATATACATATATTGTTGAGTTCTATAAGAGTGAGTTATTCTGAGAAACGGGCACTTTAAGGAAAAGGAAACAAAATCAAGACTAGGTTTCTTCACTAATTAGAAGTCGTATACTTTATACCTTTATAATTTTAAGTCATATCAGTGAGCAGTCAATTAAGGATGTTACTATTTAAATTTGGGGAGGCATCAATACGCACCATGTATGAGCGGATGATGTTAAAAGGTGTTAGGTTTCAGAAATTTAAATAAAATAAAAGGAAAACGTACAATAGTGTGGATGAAAATGTCAGTTTAACAAATTGCAGCCATCTAATGGAGATGCCGTTATGGGAGGACATCAGGAGGTGATTACAGTGATTGTGTGTTCTCTGAATTACCAAGAGAATGCTTTGTTGTCATGTTTGTTTTTGTCAGGGTGTTACTTATAATAAGTTCTAATCGACTTCGAGAATATTGTTTTTCACTTTTTCATCATCATCGATGGTGAAATGGATGGCGCTTAACTAATTCAGGCTAACAAGCCAATATCAGGCTAAACTAATCCTGTTTTATTCTCACCCAGCTAATTTGGTTCTTGGAAAGCAGTTTGAGGATTGATTTGCAAATCCTAGATGAAGTTATCTTGCGTAACAGTGCACTCTTTTTGAAATAAAGGCGAAATTAGTGGAGGGTTGAAACCATGAGCAGCATTCATATGATTGGCTGAGTGCTGATAATATGATTGTGGTTTATGAGGTAGGTGTGTTGAAACTGTCCCAGCATGCACTGAGGCAATAGATTCATTCATAATCTCATTTTATTCCTGCATTATAACTGGTGTCATTTTGTTTTACATTGTGCTCCATGTTTCCACTGTTTCCATACTTTGATCACTGTAACTTTTTAATATTAATAAACGCAAGTTACATTCAAGCCATTGCCAAATGAGTTGCTACAAAGCTTATTAAAGGAGAATTCCGGTCGATTTCAACATGTAGCTCTGTTGTTTGTAAATTTGGAGTGCTGTCAGTAGCAAAAAAAATGAAAACAATCGGTGCTGCCTACACCGAGATATCCTCCTGCTAGCGTTAGCACCCAACAGGCTTAAACAGGGCAAGTTTTAAACGTGTTTTTAGCCTCTAAACATGCTCAAACTGTCATTACAAGGGCCTACCCATGTGCAGTGATTCCTTCTGAGGGAACACAGCGAATCTGACTGCAGTAGATGTGACAGAAAGGCATAAAAGTTGTGTTAATCCAGCCAGTGCACATACCTCTGTTTGTTTCCTGTTTTCCGGTCAAGTCCACACTAGTCGATTGTCGAACTCATACAATCCAATATTCCAGTCAAATTTGCTGTGTTCCCTCGGAGGAATCACTGCACATGGGTAGGCACTTGTAATGACATTTCGAGCATGTTTAGAAGCTAAAAGCACGTTTAAAACGTGCCCTGTTTAAGCCTGTTGGGTGCTAACGCTAGCAGGAGGATAACACGGTGTAGGCAGCACCGATTGGTTTAGTTTTTTTTTGCTACTGACAGCACTCCACATTTACAAACAACAGAGCTACGGGTTGAAATTGACCGGAATTCTCCTTTAAGACTATCAGCTCCACACAACTCTCTCTGTATTTTTCAGTATGACTATGTTCAGAAGATTGTGTCGTCTGGTGACTTTCCCACGCAGAAGCTTGAGTGAAGATAATTCTGAAGAGTCCATTGTGTTTTTTTAATCCTCCGTGTCCTCCTTGGCTACTAGCAACTGCATTGAGGAGGGGCTGGGGCGAGTGCGCGATCACGTAAGGCTTGTATCACGTGGATGCGCCGTTGTGTTGTCATTACTTAGAATTCCTCATGGGGACGACAGAAACTACGCACTATAGCTTTAAACAATCTACGAGTGATGCTGGTGCATAATGTGTGAGGTTCTCCCATGGACAAGCAAGACAGTTGAAACTTGGATGCAACACAACTTCCTCAAACTCAACAGCGATAAAACAGAATTCCTCCTCATAGGCTCCAAATCCACACTCAGCAAAATCAATAACCCCACTCTCACCATTGACAGCAGTTTAACCACAATTTAGTGTCCTGTAGAGCAATCCCAACTCTGATGATCTGTGTTTTTATCTCCTGCTAAAGCTGTCAAGTTTGGGCTATGCACCATAACATTGGTGCCACAAACGCAGATGCTCACCTAAATGTTCTTGTTGTGCAAATACTTTAAGTTCAGTCCCGGAACACAACATTCCCTTATCATGCAACTGCTTCGACTCCCTCAACTTTTAGAGGCAGACATAAATTCATACTTGAACACAGAACAGCTTTAGTGATGGAGTATGGCCAAATAGATCTTCTCGGCCCCTGACCTGTGACCTAAGAGTGATCTGATGTTACGTAAGTTTTCCCATTGTCTCATCTTACAGTAGCAACAACATGGTGTAGCAATAGCCACTGACTGTGTGTCAGACCACAGGTGCTTTGGGACACGCAATGCAATGTGCAATGTGTGTGCATGTGTGTGTGTGTGTGTGTGTGTGTGTGTGTGTGTGTGTGTGTGTGTGTGTGTGGTTAGTGGAGAAAGTTGGCCTTTGCCAGGACATCTGGTACCTGTCACAACACTTTGTGCGTGTGTGAGTACTTCATTGGTGTGCCCTGCCCAGTTCTGCCCACCCATCAGGCACCTGTTAAGACCTTTAGTCAGAGCTGTAACAGAACATCCACAAGGGCCATGTTGGTGTCTAATGCAAGGAGTGTGTCATGCTTGTGTACAGTCTCTCTGCTCGTCACACATTAAGGGTTTTTTGGATTTCATCCAAGAGCGAGGTGATGATGTGAGTAGATATGACATTGCTTGCCTGAGGATGAGTCTGCCTGACTGGTGACCTCAGTACCTTCACCACACATAACCCACGGCTGAATCTCATCTAATAAACTATTGTTTTGACACAACAGTAGGTGATGCATTATGGCTCTTACTGGAATATGTGCACATACACACATATTTACAATGGATGTCAGCAGTTGATGATTTGAAGATAATTACAGTGTATTTATTTTCTCCTTGTCTCCCCTCTGTCTCTCCCTCCAACTCCCACCCCTCTAGATTGTGAAGCCAAGCCTCTAGCAGTGTAGTGCTGAAGGTGTGTTTGTGCTGTTATGCCCTCTGGCTTGGCTGCCAGCTTACTCCCACTGATCTGAGCCAGAAGGCAGACTGCCGAGGAATACCGATCACCTTGCCCAGACCGAATCCTTTGAGCTCTCTCTGGCATCTTTCCCCCTTCTGCCAGTTTCCTCCTCTGCTCCTCTCTTCCCCCTTCTGAAGTTGACAACAAAGACATCCTCAGGGTCCTCCTTGATGTGAGACCCACTCTTGATCTTTTTTCCCTATGTTTTTGTACCTTATAGTTGCACTACTTTCATATTCCGCAAGCACGATATTTACACACTAGTAGACAGAGAAACAGGGGTCTTTTCATGTAGGAACCCCTGCCAACATGTTAATCACCTGAGGACCTGCAGTGGTCATGTTAGCCCGGCAGAGGCAGGACATTAGTGAGACACATCTTTCCCTCTATTTGACCAAAGTCTTAAGACACTTTGCAGATTATGCTATCTATCTATCTATCTATCTATCTATCTATCTATCTATCTATCTATCTATCTATCTATCTATCTATCTATCTATCTATCTATCTATCTATCTATCTATCTATCTATCCATCTCTTTGCTTTGGACTTCATAGGTCTGTCAGTACAAGAATCAGTGCACTGTCATTGGAGCCATGATATCCAATAAGACTTACTCCTCCGCATACATCCTCCTGCCTCCTCTTCTCCTTACCCCACCCCGCCCCTCAAGCCTCCATCATCACCCCATCACCAACCCCCTGTTTCCATGAAGAGAAATCTCTGAAGAGCTAATTAGTGGTGGAATGGAGTCCAGGAACAGCCAACTAGCTTTGCTAGCTTTATCAGTCAGGGCCTGACAGAGGGGTGACAGAGAGTGGAGGCAAAACCACCGGCTCACAACTGACAGAGACAATGAAGCGAGCCTCTGAGCCGGAGAGAAAGAGAGTGACAGACAGGCAGGCGAGGCAAAAAAAGCTGGCTTCTAGCAGCTGTCCTGTGGCCTGTAGGCAAACTGCACAGTCCCAGTCACTGAGGCAAGTTTTCCCCTGCCCCTGCCAAAGTGTTGTTTGTTGACCATCCCATTTGATGTTGTGTTACCATAGTGCAGCTTGGCCTAACAGTTCAGAATCTTGACTCAATTCAATTTTAAAACACCTGTTTCACATTTAAACAACTGGAGTATTCACATGCTGCAGTGTCTGTGCTAAACAAATACTATTACTAGTATATGACTAACATACTGTATGTTATTTACTTCAATAAAAAAGTGCATAAACACAAGGGGATGCTCTAAATATTGCAAAAGTATGTAAATGCAATTGGAGTTTTGTAATGGTTTTCAATTTTTCCACACCAATAAGATTTTAATAGTCATGACAATAGCAACCATTTGTTTTAAATGTAATCATCCTCATGGGCAAATTAGGTATTTTGGAGCTGGTACAGTTATTCCGGTATGGTTGTGTATCAAATTAGTGTATAAATAAAAAAAATGTGAAAGCTAATTCAAACATTATTTCAACTCTGTGAAATATCACAGACAATGTTTTGTTGTTGGAGATGGGTGGGGTGAGTCTGAAAATGTACAGTAATATGTTAAGCCAGTTTGAATCCATTTTTATTTGTATCATTAATATAGTAGTTGTATTTAATTTAGTTTAACTCAAACTAAATTGGGCCTATGCATATGATTACCTTTTAATGCGTGAGGATACAATTTTATTTATTTATTTATTTACCCACACTCAGAAAGTTCATGCAGAAAAGCCAAATAATACAAGAAGAAGAAGAAGAAGAAGAAGAAGAAGAAGAAGAAGAAGAAGAAAAAGAAGAAGCCAACAACAACAACAACAACAACAACAACAACAAACAACAATGGTGGAGTTAGGTGGAGGTGAGGAGGGAAAGGCCAAAACGTCAAGCTACAGGCAGTCAAAACAAGTGACCACAGGGGATGTGACTGTTGCGGATG
The DNA here is from genome assembly GCF_031162955.1 of Sander vitreus. NCBI lineage: Eukaryota > Metazoa > Chordata > Actinopteri > Perciformes > Percidae > Sander > Sander vitreus. The sequence continues at coordinate 25,243,813 of NC_135856.1, read as the reverse complement.
GAGTCTTATGACGATGCACAAAAAGGTCAATACGCGCGTGTCGAGTTGATGTGAACAAAAAAGCTAACTTGCTGTTAGCTGTTTGCATTGTTTGCAGAACGTTAGCATTTAATTTGTTAGCGGCATACCAACATGTCTTGTGTCAAAGTTATAGTAGCTAGTGTGTGTGTGCTCACAGTAATACTTGGCTAAGGGAACTATAACTGTTACCGCAGATATTAAAAACGAGTAACGTTACCTGAAGTCGTCATCACTGCTTTGAACCGCTTTGAACCGCTTTGAACAGGGTATGGTTGTGCTAGCATACTCAATATTTATTAATGGGGGTAGCAACTTAAGCTAACGTTACACATGTAAAAGGTATACGTGCAGTTTAGTGTCCCAAATTCCCCATACAATGTCCTTAATTATGAACCTTCTACACCACCTGTTTAACAGGTGTTTGGGTTATGGTTAGGGTTAGGGTTATGGCAACCTGTCTTAAATAAGACCCTCATCATTTTGGACACTCAGTTTTTGGAAAATAATTTGGGACACTAAACTCTATACCCATATAAAATAATATGTCATAGCATTCCTTTCAGTAAACATGATTACACTTTATAGATAAATAAAAAAAATGGCCAGAGTTGTGTAGAAGAGCTATTGTTTGGTTAAACACGTTAAAAGTTGGGAGCCCACAAAGTCCATAAGATTTTTGCAGTGATAATGTTGTCGATGATGACTTTCATATTTAAAACTAACTCCAAACATTTAAAAAAAAAAAATAACATTTGCATTTGTCAATGAAAATGCAGCACAGAGTTGGAAAACAGAGACTACTGATGTTGAAGTTGAACAAACTGAACTAGTTGTTATTTAGTTGCTGAATGCTTCTGTCCATTGTCTTTATCTGAAGCCACAATATGGTCAAAGTAGGCAGAATGTGGTATTTGTTATAGAAGCCAATTAGGAAACAGAGTGGCCCCATTGTATGTATTGAACCTGTACTCAAGGGAAAGTATATGGACGAAAGGTGCCACTCAGTCAGGGGCGGTTCTACATTGAATTACACCCAGGGCGAGACCCCCTTCGAGCGCCCTCCACCCCTCCCCCCTCAAAAAAAACACACAAAATTTAGCAAAATTACTATATTATAGTGTATATTTATTTTAAGTTCTGATAACTTATACTGTCATATTTTGTGTAGAATTGTGTTCATTGTCTTTTGAAAATGTTGGAGGTGGAGATTGTGCAACTTAAAAAGTGTGTTTCCTGTTGTAATTGCAATAGTTAAATAACTCTTAAGTGTGTTTTTCAAATGTTCTAATGAAAGATTTGTGCAATTGAGAAATATAATTTTCTCTTTCACTTATGTTGTTATAATATATATATATATATATATATATATATATATATATATATATATATATATATATATATATATATATATATATACATGTGCCAAAAATATATACAGTCAGATATATAAAAATTGTAACAATAGCAGAGAGCAACAATAATATAAAATATTAAGAATAATATACAAATAAAATATAGAATAAATAGGCCTATTCTAAATAGCACAAATCCTTCATCACACAAATGTGAAAACACACTAAAGAGAATCTAACTGTTACACTTTTGCACTAAGAACAGAAAACACAAATTAAAAACTAAAACCTGACCATTCTGTCCTTCCTTGATGCAAAATCATCAATGATGTTATTGTATGAAATCTGCTCCCCTATTGAATGCTCACGGGCTCACACCCTTTAAAAAAAAAAAGTAGTCAAAAAATGTTTGCATTTCAGACGGCCGACACGAACACACACGCCTATCAACTCGATAATAAAGCCGTAAAGTAGGCAAGGCTCTTTCAACTCAGGATAGGACTGAGATGAAAAGTTTAACTGACACATAACTGCGATCAGCTTCGTGGGTGCTCAGTATTTGCGGAGCACCAACGGTATCGGCGCCTATGCCCAGCAACCCGTTCGACCCAGAGGTGAACTGTCCCCCGCTCCCCCCTCCCCTTCTCACACAGCTTCTCTGTGCAGTGTGCGCACGGCACCTTCTCAGCAAACAGGGGCGCAAATTTGCCAATTCCCCACACAGTGAAATGATAGATAATACAGTAGAAAACCACTTCGAGGATTTTTTTTTTTTTTTTTAAGTGCTCGTGCCGCCCCCCATGAGTCATAAAAAAATGCACCCCGGGCGGCTGCCCGCTTTGCCCGTGCCAAAAACCGCCACTGCACTCAGTAACAACTCAATATGTTTTAGGTTTTTCTCTTTTAATACTTTAACGTGTAGTAGGATTCTTCTCTAGGTTGCTTCATACAGATGTCAAAGTTCAGCGAAGTTGATACAGTACATGAAAAACATTACTTTAAGGCATGTAATCAATTAACTGTGGGCAGTATATATAGTCTAGTATATCGTCACATACATGTCCTTCCCTTACCTTACCTTACCATTGTATATCTTTAGCTCACTATAGTTAAGACAAGTCAGGTGTTCAGAGGACCGAAACTGGCCCTACTTAATAACTAATTCATGAAAAAACAATGAATTAACCTTTGTTGTTCATGGACCAGATGCATTGTTTCTGCCTTTCAGTGTGTGCCACTAAATGGTGACGTCTCTGCAGGACGTAATGAATGTGTTGCAAAGCTGATTTAATTGAGTAAGAAGACTGACATTTGTGCTCATTAAACAGATAACCAAGAAGTTCTCCTTGGACCCTGGGAGGATTAAATATCTCCTGCCATTTATTGCCTAGTCTCCCATCTTCCCATTGCTCGAGTCCTACATCTCCTCGGCGTGACCTTCCATCAACTTGTGAGTACTAACATGTTGCATGTGTTTAGTGTTTAAGGCACAAGTTTAGATTTATGTGTGGATGGTATGGATATTTTTCTACCAACTTTCAAGAAACCTAAAATAACCCCACCAACATTTTAGCTTGTAATCAAAAAGGCTGTAACAGATTTGCATTATGGTTTGATCACATCTCTACTGTTGTGAATGAGAACAGGCTTTTTACAGGCACCTTTCAGCTCCAGGGGCTAAGTGTTTTGGTACCCAAAAAGATAGCATTTGGTGGGTGTATCACTTTATATGGACTATAATCATCATCAATGGATCATGTGGCAACTAGTAGTATGTGACAGTAGTCTCTCTTACCTGACTCTGCAGTTTCCCTCAGCTCTACGAAGCTTTTCAGTGTCTATTAACACATTGGTCTTCCGGCTCACATTTTACTGCTTTGGTTCACCCTCGCAGCGCTCACCTATGATAACTGACTCTATGCTACCAGTCCAGCACCAAACGGCAGACAGACAAAGTCAGCAACCAGCTAGTGAACATGGTGCAACATTTAGCAGCTAGAGTCAGCTATTTCCCGAGTTGTTATTGGAATATTGGACTTCCATTCATCAGGTGGACACAAACCCGACTTTTAAATTAATGCTAAAGCTACTCCGTATCTGCAGTATTTGTAAATAAGCAACTGTTTGCTAGCAAGTTTGGCTTAAGACAAATAATAATAAAAATAATAACACCACAATATGTCAGTCTTGTATTTATAGCTTATTTCTGCTTCCCCATAAGTAGCCAAAAATAGTTTTAGTTAATAATAATAGTTATCCAATATAATAAACCAATAATATTGTTGGAGGTTTAAATAGTACCAGCTAGATTGGGTTCTATCCTCCTGTACACAGTGCTGTGGTGCTAGCTGGCCTGGGTGTGGGGAAAGGTCAGGGAGGTGGCATTACACTTTTATGATGATGATTTATTTATTTTGTCAAGTAAATCCAATCAGAATGCCTGGGAGCTAGCCAGATAGCAAACAGGGATAATTAGCATCACTGGGAGAGGTGGCGTCTCCTTGTACTCTGGCCTCCACTTGCTTTTATCTGTAGAAGAGGTGAGGTGGTGGAGAAGCTAAATATTGATGGAGCTGCCCATACTCAGTGAAACTCAAACATACTGTCCAGCTTTGTTAAGGGCTGTGTTTCCATGCTGGACTCTCTTATCACTTACACTAAGGATGATGATCTTTTTTTTCTCTCTAGCCAATAAATGCTTATCCTGTAATTACATTGTCACTCTCAAATGTATTTTTACCGAACAAAATATTCGTTTACATTTTGTTTATCTTGGGTTGCTTTCAGACATGTAGTTTGGTTCCCTTGCTCTAGATGGAAGAAAAGAAAAGTTTAACTTCACACAGATATGAATCAAGAGTTGTAAACACCACATGAACTGAATTGCAATACAAACCGTTTAAATGAATTATATTGGACTGTTTGGACATATACATCTTCAGTGCTGTAAGGGCCCACAGATAAAAAAACTTAATGAAGTTCATTCTGTTCTGACTGACAGGAAGTTGTGCTGCACATCGCTGCACCTTTTTGAGTATTAGTGGAGACTGCAACTCCTCTTTTCAGAAATGATGTAAAGTTAGAAAGAGTGTTGTGTTATGCCATAATATGGGGTCATTTATGGCTGTCAGACCATGCTACATAAGTAATGTAGTTTCAGGTGTTTATTTTGTAGTTTGAGAACGTTGCTATATCAACAAAAAGTCAGGATGAACCTTCTACTCAGATAGCAATCCATGTCTGCTCCTCTGTAGGCATCTTCACTTGAGCTAATTAGTTTTCAAGCGCTGAGTTTTTATCCTCATTTTAAATCAAGAATGTTATGCTGTGTCAGCTGAGGTTTACACCAGGGATTGTTACAGACATCCCTTGTGTGTTCAAACTCACCACCTCTGGAATGTCCCCTCTGTGATTCCCCAAAAGAGTTGCATACTAATTAAATCGTGTTTTTGCAGGATGTACTGATAATAAAAATGACTCGGGATGTAGAATTATCTGTCCAAATAACCCAGCCCCAAGACACCAAGTTACAATACTGTATACATACATGTGCATTTGGAAGTTGTCAATGTACACAGTTTCTGGGCGCCTGGATAGCTCACCTGGTAGAGCGTCTGCCCATACATGAAGCTCGTATGATAGATATGTCAAATTTGATCTAGTTTCTGTGCCTTAGATTTAAAAGAAATCTGAATGTCCTGATCATAGTTCAGTAATAAAATCCTAATGCACTGTCTACAGCAGCGGGCAAAGCAATTGCATAATCTGTTTTGGTTCCGGAGTGGTTTAGTTGATCTTGCAAGCATTCAGAATCGGACAGAGAATCATGTCCACAGTGCATCTGTATTCCTTTTCATAACCGTTGAACCGTCTTGATTTCCATTTACAGTTTGCAGTTAGGGGATTTTTACACTATTATCTCTTGTTGCTCTGTGTACAATGATGATAAAAAAAACAGTCCGAGGTTTGAATTGAGAAGGAGTTTGGGTGTGAATGACGCCCGGATAAGATGCAGTACTGTACTGGATATAACTGATATGCTTCTTGGCATTGCAGCTCCATCATGCAGAGGCCTGGTGTGCTTTATGAACAGTACCCATTATGATATGCTCTCTCTCATTGTGATGCAGTATTCTCATGGATGCTAATCATAATGCCTATTAGACCCTAAAGGTATTACTAAAGGCAATAAGAGCAGCAATATTGATTAGAGATTGTCTCCTGAGTGATAGAGGTCAATTTGAATCGCTGAAGAGTCTTAACCTTTATTTGGATTATTACTGCTTGCAACTGAAAAAGACCAACACAAAAAGGATAGCAGATGTAAGAGGACAAACTGGGGAACTGTTTCGTCCTCCAAACAATGATTGATGGCTGTCCAAATTAGAACAACTGGCAAGTGAAATTCAGTCCTTTATTCTGGCTATGGGGAATGGTATTGTCCTGTTTTTGTGCTTTAGTTTTACTCAAGACATTCTGTGTATACCTTGGGGTGTGCTGAATAATTAATAGTGCCCTAATGACAACTGTAGTCCTAGATATAAGAATGACCTTAAAAACATTGATCTTTTTTTGATGTTGCATATCACTTTGAACTATAAATCTATTTACATTTGACCCTGGCAGACTGATCTATAGCCAGCGTTTAAGTTGGAAATCTGGTAACACAGTGTATCACAGTTGAGCATCTTTCTTTTGTTTCTGTAATGTATAGCTCCATTAATCAATATTTTTGTATATAATTACTTCATGTAATGCAAAAGGGTTTGCTCTTAGTGACGAACCGACTCTGCAGGTCTATAGTAAGGATGTTTTTAGCCTCTTGTAGTTCATGGTTTTGTTTGTGCACATTCACTCTATGGTTCAGTCTCACAGTTTGCTGTGGGTCAAGAGCTTACATTGGTTTTAGTGACTAGGGCTGTCAAAATTGGCAAAAAATCACATTTGAATATTCCTTTAAAAATGAATATGAAATATACATTTTTGTGCATTATGCCCACAAGAGGGCAAACCAATACAATGAGGGACATATCTAAGTAAATTTAACATGAACATGTGTTTTCTATTTCAACATGTCAGGGATCTCTGTGATTGGTGGTCCCTTTTAGCCTAGAAATCTAGACGCACCCTAGCGGCAGCAAATGTAATTTGCAGCCAGGATCAGTCTAGCAACTCTCCGTTGGCTTGTGAGCTGGAAAAACCTAATTCTGGTCAGGCCAATCACATCGTGTATAGAGTCGGTGGGCGGGCTTAACATAGGGACGGCAGAGTTGTGACGGTTCCGTGTGAATTCCCTGCTACTTGAAAACAAAGAAGATGGCTGCTGCTGCTGGCGAACAGCGGCCTTTTGAATCGGCTTTGGCTGCGACTCCGGAAGACTTGGAGTTAAGCACTGAAGTCATTCTTAAAAAAGGAAGATGTGTTCAGAGTTTTGCCGACCGGATACGGCAAAAGTTTAATCTATCAACTAGCGTTGCTTTGGTTGGTTGTAGTCCTATCCTATTGCTTGCAGAGGGAATTTGAAAGACAACCGTTTATCTCGTCCCTCGGATTGAGCCCTGCCAATGGTGAGTTCCCAGACCCAACATCTTGATGTGGGTCTGGCTTGTCAGGCTAGGTCGCTGTACAATACAATTTAACAGGTTATATTCTGGAGTGACATTAAAACTAAGAAATCATATTCCACCTCAGATAGGGAGGGTTAAAGTAGTGATAGATTTTCCCCAGCTAAAAGTCCTTAGTAAGCTAACATGCTAACAGCAAATGCAGCAGCAGTGGCTACAACTGAGGAAAGTGAGGATATTGTTGCTAGCTTATTGGTACGACTGAACTTAAATAAATAAAGCATGTATTAATGAAAAATTAGAGATATTTGGCTGGTGAAATTTTGGAGATAACTTGTGGATTTAGTTGGTAGGATGATAAAGCAGCAGAATAATGGATAGAAGGTCCTTAGCCCAATGGTCATGGTTTGGTGGAGACCAAAGCGGAGGTAATATTGCTTTGTGTCCGCTGGATCTATAAGGACAAAGTTGTTTAAGTAATGCTTCTTTAAAGTTGTATCTGGAAGATCTGTGTTTTACGTAACATGATTGTTGCCAGGCATCCATTGTTCTGTCACCAACATCTGGTTTCAGTTGAACATTCTGTTGCTATTGGCACAGTTCCATTACATTGTTACATCCACGGTTCCACCCACATAAATGAGACATGCATAGTGAGGACAGAAGATTCATTATTGAAACTATTTAAAAAATATTAAAAAAACGTGCTATAACTGTTACTCGCATGGCTCCCATTATCCTCCGTGACACGCTCTCTTCCACTTCGCCTGACAACTTTTCTCCAAAACAAACAGCTCTGAGATAACAGAACTCAGCCCATAGCTTCACTCACTCAGAGCAGATATGCGTGTAATAAAAACAGGACATGTAATTTCACTGTGTGTAGTGTTTAACTACGCCAACTAACCGTAATAGAGTGTAATGATGAAAAAAACAAACAGACAACGGATGTGTCTCAAAGACCGGAACGTTGAGAATCCATGCATGAGAGGTGGTGGATAGTTTCAGTCACTTCGTCATGTATTCACTTCGTTGAAACAAGAGAAGAAAGCCTCACTGATGTGAAGAACAGGACAGAGATACATATATAAATGCTCTCTGCCTGCCATATGCCAACGCTCCGGTAAATCCACTCACCCCGTTTCTACCCAGGCATGCCCCAGCTGCTCGCGTATTTGTTGACAAACTCCCACAAACAACGACGCACATGATGGTGAAATGGTGAATTATCCCTTTAAATGTGAATAAACAACATATTGCTCCTCATAACCACTGAAAACTGTAAAAAATGGAACCCAAAGTCCAATTATTATGGACGCTATCGGACATTAAGCGTTTCTGCTTAACATTTTCAGCAGGGCAGCAGAGCGGCTGTGGGTTGACTCTCCACGGTTCTCATGGGCTTTATAAGTCCTAACGTGAAAAAGCCTATTCTCTCTCATATTGCTCCTCATAACTACTGAAAACTATCAAAAAATCTACCCCAAACAGGGCTCCAGACTGCGACCAAATGGTTGCACTTTGCGACCAAAAATTGAAAGTGTGCGACTGAATTTTACATCCAGTCGCACGTGCGACCAGTAAGTTTGCCCCCTTTTTTACACGCTAAACGTCGAAATTTCGGTACCTGAGAGCGCGTAAGCTCAAGTTTATCTGTCCTCTCTTAAAAGTGACAGAGAGCGGAGCTCTGACACAAACACACACACTCGCACAGACATGCACAGCTGTGGATGGTGCAAACTACGTCGGCTCTGCAGTTTTGTTGAAGTCACAGTGAGTCACGGAAAGTGGTTTCAAGTGTGGTTACAGTTTTTCAAAACTTCACGCAGACAGCGTTTGCTGTGATATGATATTAATGGAGAGCCGAAAACGGTCGCGGTGCTGTTGACGTTTTACTTCCTAAGCAGGCACAACAGTGGTTTCTGTGCCCTGGTGACTGACTGAGGTTGTAAGGCAAGGCAACTTCATTTCTACAGCACCTTTCAGCAACAAGGCAATTCAAAGTGCTTTTTGAAACATTAAAGAGCAATTAAAAACGGTCATGAAAATAAAACAGGCTAAAAAAGAATATACAAATACAAGAATAAAAGTTACAGTGAGTAAGAAATGAATAATTATTCAATTTAATAGGTTGTAGGGATGGGTTTGGGAGGAGGAGGATTTTGTTTAATTAATAAAATAACAATGTTGTAAGTACATAGTATAAATAGGTTTGACAATAACTTTTACAACCGAAATAATTGTTTTGTAATTATAGAGGGAAAGTACCAAAAAAAAGGTACCATTGGGTAACGGAACCGAATTTCAGGTATCGGTACCAATATTGGTTCAGTAGTAGCCTAAACAATGCATGTTTCATTTTAAGTTGAATTCATTGTAATTGTAGACTAGAGCTGGTATATATGTTATATATGTATATATATGTTTTTCATGACAACGATGGTGCTGTCGGTTAACCTTCTATGTTGCATCTTCAAAAGTGACACTGAATTTGAAACAGCACATTGTAATTTCTGCATCTATTATCAAAGTATTCATAGTAATACAATGGAAATTAGTAGAAATGTGAATATTTGGTTAGCATGTTGATTTACGGTGTGTCCCCCTAAATTTTCTGGTTGCGCCCCTAAAATTTTCAGTTGGGGGCCACTGTGCTCCTAGTGAAAAAAGTTAGTCTGGAGCCCTGCCAAAGTCCAATTATTATGGACGTTATCTGACATTAAGCGTTTCTGCTTCATTAGATTTAGATCATTCACTTTTTCTTTTTTTTTGACGACGTAGTTAAGGCGGCAGGCGTGTGTTGCTTAACTGCAAAGTACTGCGTGAAACCCTGGGATAGACCAATCTGCCCTAGCCCGATTATCGGTCCTGTTTTTTTGCAGTTTGCAGATTATCTGTATTTTTGTTTCATTTGCCTGATAACCGATAAAGTTAATGAACTAAAAAGTGCGCTACTTTGGCTGCGCTACAGCTCTGTGTCTGTCCCTCTGCTTCGCTTTCACTCACCACTGAGTCTGACTTAATGTCACAACACTATCTGACTATCTTTTACTGTGTAAAAAAAATACTGTGTATTATGTTGAAAGTTTCTCATTTATAAAATAATTGCTTAAAGCATTTCAAACTAAGTTTTGTGTTAGAGTTTGTAACATTTCAAAATATTAATTTTGACTTAAAGATTTTCATTTTCACTGTAAATGCATATCGGTTCCAAATATCGGTTATCTCCACGTACCTATGTACGTACACATGGCGTCGATTTAATACAGAAGCAGAAATCGGCCTAAGAAACTAACAAACACTGACATGTTCATGTCATGTTTATCTGCTGTACATTATTGCCAAATGATATACTCTACACTTTCATGTAAAGTTAATAATTATGTCACAGAAAAAGCCCTCTCAGAAAATGTCATATTTTGTAAATAATTAGTAGGCTTTTGTACCACAGTTTATAGGGACGGTGATGATCAATTTCTTCATACTACAGAGTTCTTTGGCTTTTTCCTGTTCTGCTGCCAAAAACATCTACACATCTGCTGAGCCAGACAAACTTCTATTGGACAGATGCGTGCAATACTGGTTCAAAAAGTGAATGTACAAACGTTATCATTATCGTCTTATGTCTAAGTATGATGTAGTTTGGTTATATTTATATTACAGCTCTGCTGTACGGTATAGCATACGTACAGTTTCTGTGAAAGATTCGGAGGAAGCTACAGGCAGATGTCTGTTGCTTTGCCTCGCTCTAAGTGAAGGTGACAGCATTCAAACAGTGACAGGCTTCCTTGTGACTGAATGAACATTTCTGGAGGCACCCTGCAAGGCTTTTTTTGGTTTGCGAGGGCCTATCATCAAGGGAACCTGCATGGCGAAAAGAGTGGCTTTTTTTCTGCCTTTCTTTTTTCACTTGCTGCCAACAGCACCACATCAACATACTCCCTTCAACCGCCTTTTCTGGCCATGCTTTGATAGGCATGTTGAAAACTGGCTGTTGAAGGAAGTGTATATTGATATAATAAAACTTATTTCATCCTGAAAGTGCACAGTCTATTGATTTTAGAAAGTTGTACTACATAAAAATAACATAAGGTATATTGAAAGAAATATGAAAGCTTGCAGATGAGGAGGTACACTAAGTTTGAGTGCTTTTATTCATCCTTGGATCAGTGATTATTCACAGTCGATACTTCAAAAATGACATCAAATTCATTAAATGCTAAATATATACAGGTTGGGAAAAACATGTAGAGCAGTGTCAAGGTTTTTAAAGGTTTACTTGGCAAATGTAAGAGATGTCAGTTTCACAGTTTATAAGCTCCCTGGGCCCCTAGAGGGCTGCCTTAGCCTCTGGCCATTCTTCCCTTACCTTAGGCATCATCTGGAAAAAAAAAACTGATGCTTCGAGTCATTCTGTATCCCTGCATCTGTCTGAAAATAATTGGTCAGGAACCTCCTCTCCAAAAAGGAGCAATGAAAGAGTAATAGCTTGCAGCACATTTGAAACTGAAAATGTATAGACCTACACTATGTGAACTACTAACCCCATACCTAGTTTAAACAAAGTTCCCTGTACTTTATCAACATTCCTGAGGAGAGAAATGTAGGGCCAATATATAATATACTAAGCTTTGCAGTGTGGCTTCTGATGGACAGTTTAGGAAAGCCGATGGGTCTACAATGTTATGGTTTGACACAGTTGTTTTATGACTATTTCTGTAGTTTTCAAAAAACAGAAAAGTTTCAAAAAACAGACAACAGCCATTAATTAGATAAGTAACCATAAGGGGTGTCAATCAATTAAAATATTTGTTGGTCAAATCATGTGCGTTATTCACACGTCAATAAAAAAGAGTGGCGTTAAAAAGAATTGAAAAGTTTGACAGCCCTAACCATTCATGTTAAATTAATAGTAAAAGTACTGTAATTGAATGTTAAAATGAAACAGCGTGAAGCCTAAGTTACAGTTTTTAAAGCTATAGTGCGTAGTTTCTGTCTCCCCCATGAGGAATTCTAAGTAATGACAACAAAACTGTCGGCACGTCGACATGATACAAGCCGTACGTGATCGCGCACGCGCCCCCACCCCTCCCACACGCAGTTGCTTTAGCCATGGAGGACACACACACACACACACACACACACACACACACACACACACACACACACACACACACACACACAAAGGTAAAAACTGTTAGAAAAATGACTCTTGGAGTCAGTGTCGGAATCAAACAGGCAGGTATTCTAGCAGTTACATGAAAACCACACATACAGTGTCTCTCATCAAATGCTCAAAGGCTTCCTAGTCCTCTGAGCCTACTTTTATTCACAGTGGGAGTGCTTGATTCCCAGGTACTGCCATGCACAATCATGACCTCACAGGGACAGTGTTTTACTGTCCACACTAAATGTTTTCAACAAAACAATACCGTTTTTGAAGTAGAGAGCTCTTTAAAAATATCGTATTTTTGCTAAAATAGTAATTGTTAAACATTGTTCTGGAGTGACGGTAATAACTAAGTCCTAGTCATGGCAAACTAAAATTGTAGATTGGAAAACTTTGAAACTCATTGACATTTCAATAAATACACTCTCTTGGGCTGCCATTTTAACTGAGAGTAAAGAGAGAGACTGTGAGTCTGTGTGTGTCATCATGGCAAAATGTGGTCCTGGAGACACCTACTGCAGCGATAACTACCACTGAGTATTTTGGTAGGTGTTTATATATTTTTTGTCTGTCTTTGGCCAAATTGTGTCACTGCGATAATGTCCCAACCACGTCACAAACCTTCACAGGTGTGTAGTTGAGATCAAAATGAAGGCCGAGTTCGAAGATGGGTGTGGTCCGAGAAAGGACTATTTTTTTTCTTTCTAGCACCTTTGTTTTGTCCTCTCTTTTCTCCCGCAATCTTTATTCACTGTGCATATTTGGTGATATAATCCGTTCCCTGGAGCGCTAGAATAGGTAACATTAGCTTTGCCTGTTTCACCATTGCCAGTCACACTGTAGCTCTGCTGCCGGAGGCGTGAATGCGGAGAGAGGACCATCTCTTTGTAGTGCTCTCTCTCCTGATAAAGTGGGAACGGGATACCAGAAAATTCATTCTCTGTTTACTGCACAGCAGACAGACTGGGAGACTCATGTTACTGAGCAAACGCTCTATTTCAGTGATGGCTGTTGGAATGTAGAGCTATTTAACATTTATTGTTTTACAAAAAAAGAACACTTACAGTACCTTTTTTAAAAGTAAAAATACCCTCCCAGTTTTTGTTTTCATTTTCTTAGCAGTTCCTGTGAGGGTTTTGTTAAAGTAGTTGGTTGATCAGTTGATCTACTATAGCAATGTTCCTCCTTTCCGCTGGGTGACTTGACCTTTGATGCCTAATGAACTTATTATGCATTTGATGTACAAAAAATGTATTCAGCAAAGAGACGAGTAACTCAAAGAAGCACAAGGGAGCAAATATAGTTTCCATTACCATTTGAATTATTGGCTAAACAGAGTCTTAGTGAATGGAAATATTCAGATAATGGTACTTTAAAACTTACAGTATTTGTGTAAATGTGCTCTTTTGCTTTCTATTTCTACCTATTACAATAACACAGGAGTACCTGGTTAAAACCATGGCCAAAATTGCTGCTTTTCCCACATGGGAACTCGACTGTATTGTCCATCATTTCTGTGAACGACATATTCAGTCACATCCTCATATGCATGGCAACATATGCACAAAGGAAGACTGCTTTCTTCAACATTTCAAATGAAAATATACATAAAAAATACATTTATTTACTTGCCATCCAGTGTTGAAGGGAACATAAAATGCATAGAATGGATTGGGCCTGAATCTGCACAGTGTAGCAAACCTCTAATAATAATGTGGCATATCTACATTTGCCATTCTTTTTGGCCATGTCTAATCCGGCAGAAGAAAGGATCCTGTGCTCAAGTACTGGAGGGAAAACAATACCATTGGGCTTTGCTCTACCTGTAAGCTCACAGATGAGACAGAAACAGAGGAAAATTAGGGGGGAAAAATCATTATTCTCTGAATGAGATGTCTTGGGTTTGATCAGAGTGTGAATCAAAGCCCATCTCTTAGACTACTTAAACATTCACTTTTAAAATTCCAACCTGATTGTACTTTTATGGAAATTTCTTGCCATCAGTGGCTGCATTTTCTCCTGTCTCCAGGTCTTCTTGTATCCCTGTAGATATCTGACTCTGCCCTTCATTAGAATTCTCTTGGTAAGAAAGCAGGAGAAATGAGCAGAAGATGTAAATTCAGTCGAAAAGAAAAGGTTTAGATCTTTTCCTTTTTTGTCCAGGGAATAGACAAAAAAGAAAAGAAATAATGGATATAGCCCACCACTTCATAGAGTCAAACCTGACATTGGGGCAGAAGACTAAAGAATTTCATTAAGAATATGTTACAATGCGTTATAATCGCAGCCATCATCACAATACAAATTATATATATATATATATATAGTATACATATGCTATTTTTTCTTACTTGATGCTTCTGTTAATTAATGGAGGAATATACAGTAGTGATTACAAGACAATTAGAAAATGTGTGGCTACTACTAACGTATTCATAGCCAACATAGTAACAATGTAGGAATGACTCCTTAAATAACATTCAGAAAAAAATAACATGTAATCTAACAAGTATTCATTTATGCAAAAAACGTGTCAAGTCAAGTTAATAAGTTGTATATATAACTTACTAACTTGACTTGTTCAGACATATTCACTTGCTGTCTTACACCTCCAATTTGAAACCAAAGGGTCCATGGCACCGAATCATTATATTAATTCAGGTGTATCATACTAAAGTTATTTTACCATGAATTAGGATTATTGTAATTTGTCTTGTGTGACAGTTATGGGTAAATATGCATATATAGTTGATGCAATAAACATATTTATATGTGTTTATTGTTAGATTAATTAGTTGAGGACAGGTGACTGTTTTTGGAGACAATAAACGCTTAAGGTAGGCACCCACTTACAGATTGGAGTCAAGCCATGCTCAAGTGGGATTTGGGTACGATGGGACTTGGAGGAAACATTCGGCAGGGCCTTGTCACCACGACTTCATCAAATCCTGTTGTTCATTAAACATGCTTGACATTTCCAAGGTGTCTTGCAGATCGTGTCACACGAAACAGAAGTTTTATCTGCTTCTGTTTTAAGTAACTAAGGGCCTTAGTAAGTAACCAAATAAATTCAAGCTTGTTTAGCCACTGCTGTGCACTCATGTGTGATCATGGGTGTTTTGACAGTGCTCACAGCCCAGTGCACAATCAATGTTGTTAGAACAGTTAATTGGGGCTGGATTAGGATTTGAAGACTTTGGCTCATTACTAAACCCATGGAAGCACAAATGTAGATGATTGCACTGAGCATCTGTTCCGCCAGACAGACACAAGACAGACAACTAGTGGTGTAACGGACCATAGTTAATTGCAAAGTTGAACCATAATAATAGTGTGAAATAAATTTACTGTTACTTAAAGTAGGCTGAAAAATCTCTGTGGTGGATTGGTGTGAAAAGATACAGGCAACGCAATTTTAGTGGCAGTTGGTAGTTGATTTACCCGGGAATAGGGGGCTTAAAGCCGGGATTGGGCAGCGAACCCCAGTGCACAGGGTGCATAAACGACCGGTGTCTACCAGATGGAACAACAACGTGGATTTCGATGCCTCATTTCGTTGCCTCAGACAGTGGTGCTCATAAGTTTATGAACCCATGCTAAAGTTGACTAAAAAGAGCAATAAAAAAAAATCATCTTTTGGAAATTGATCTTAATGACTTAATAAAAAAATTAGGAAAATTCCAACCTTTAAGGACACCAATTTTCTTTGTGAATGAATAAAATATCGTAAATACATAAATGTTCTTCCTCAAAATACAGGGGGCATAAGTAAGTACACCCCTATGTTAAATTCCCATAGAGGCAGGCAGGCCAGTTATTTCATGGATCCAGGATACTATGCATCATGATAAAGTTCCCTTGGCCTTTGGAATTAAAATAGCCCCACATCATCACATACCCTTCACCATACCTAGAGATTGGCATGGGGTACTTGTCATAAAATCATCTCTCAATGCAAATCAAACCAACTATTAGGCTAACTGAAATAAAACCATGCCAATCTCTAGGTATGGTGAAGGGTATGTAATGATGTGGGGCTATTTTAATTCCAAAGGCCAAGGGAACTTTATCATCCAAAAGATGATTTTTTTTATTCCTCTTTTTAGTCAATTTTAGCATGTGTTCATAAACTTATGAGCACCACTGTAAATGTCTGCGCTGCTCTCTGATGCTCCGAAACTGACATTAGAGGCAACAGAAGCATCGCTGCATGTCACGCTAGTTAACACTAAAGTTATACTTGGCAGCAGGTAACTTTAGCCTACCATTAGCTAGTAACTGGATAAAACACGGTTAAAATGCTGACAGCTAAACGGTGTAAAAGTTGTGACTGTATTTCACTGTAGAGGATTCCAACAGCGGGACGTACAACAGTCTGCCGCTAAAGACACAAAATACCACTTGGTCACTGCTGTTGTCTGAAAAACAACATAGATGGGACTAAATGGTGCGTTTACTTGAAACTGGTAAACCTCATGATGTATTCAAAGTTATTGTAAAATTCCTTTTTCTCATCTGTTTTTGTCGTTAAACAGCAATTTACTGGTAAAATAAGTTCTTATTGTTTTTATTGATCCGTTGCAGCCCTACAGACAACTGAAAGTCATAGCTTACACGTGTCTGCTGTAGACATTTTGATTGTTGACACTTTCTTTGCATGTAAATGGTGATCAACGTGTTCATATCTGCAAGGATAAACTGGTGTTGCTATTACTTTCCTTTAAGTACTTTACTTTCTATAAGGTAGTGTTGATTGACATGTGGCAACATGGTGGGGTATTTGCAACTTGCTAAATGGGATTGTGGGAGTTTGAGGCCGTTCCATGATGGTCTTTGTTTATAAAAATACTATATTTTATACTTTTTCTCAGTTTATTCCTTACTTTAAGTAGTCTATGCTGTTTTCCACACAAACTTAAGAGATGCATTTAAATGTGTAAGAATTGTTCTAATGGATCCCGCTGAATGGACTGGTTGCAGTAGTGACAGCAGTACAACTGTAATACTTATATTTCTACAATGGCAGTTGATGTATTTGTCTACAGTGACTTTGCTGGGGTTTCCCACTGTTGGTGATGCTAGAACAGAAAGGCAGCATTGTAGTGCTGCAACAAGTATTGCCTGCCACACATTTGACCTCATGTAACTTTATACTACATTTACTTAGCAGAGATGGGAATTAATGTTTTTGATTTATACAAAGAAAAAGTGTAAATTTTCTAAATAAAGAGAATTGACAAAATACCAATATATTAATGATCTTGACTGATCTTGATTATACATCTATTCTCTCATCATCGAGAATGCGATTTAGTTAGTTTATGTAGTCAATTTAGTACTCTAAATGTATGAAAATGAGTAGAAACATTAGCAGTATGTATAATTATAATTAGGGCTGTCAAAATAATGCGTTAATTTTGATGAATTAATCTGAGAAAAAATAACGCGTTCAAAAAAATAACGCAGATTAATCCATTCCATATTGACGTTTGACCCGGAGCCTTTCTAGCCACCATTAGACTGTAAAATGAAGGAGGGAGACGAGAATGAAATGTTCTTCCTGCCAACCCTGGCTACAGAAATCTGGTGCCACTGATATGTCTGTGCTTCTCTCTGATGCTCTGAAGCAGACGATACAGACAACACAAACACCGCTGCACGTGACGCTAGTTAACAATATACTCGACAGCAGCTAACGTTAGCCTACCGCTAGCTAGTAGCTGGATTAAACACGGTAAAAATGCTGGCAGCTAACGGTAGACGGTGTAAAGTTTGACTGTGTTTTACTGTAGAGGATTCAACATGGGTATGTGACAATCTGCAGCTGCCGTCGGAACAACAACACAGACTCAATGAAACTGGTAAATTACAGCCTTATGGTGCATTTGAAGTTATTGTAAATGTCCTTTTCCCATCTGGTGGTTGTTTTTGTCGTTCAACAGCAATTTACTAGTGAAATAAGTTATTGTTATTGTTATACATTATTATTAAATCATTTAATTTTGACCATATGGCCTTAGCAATAAACAAACCGTTCTATAATGTCACCAACTGTTGTTTAGTACCCTTTTTTTCTTTTCTTTTTTTACTTTCTTAAAAAGTATCGGTTCAGGCACCGTTAATTATGTATGCGATTAATTTCAATTAATTAATCACGGAGTATGTAATTAATTAGATTAATTTTTTTAATTGATTGACAGCCCTAATTATAATACGTTTTAATTCCTGCTAAACTGAAAAAAATATGTTCAGTTTCCTGCTTGATAAATCAAAGCAAACTACAGTTATTTCACTCTATTACTATAAAGCACTTAAAGCAAACCGTTGTTTATCTTCACTACTTGGATGTTCACCTTTCATCCCTTAAAAATGGGCCAAAAATAAGTACATGGAGTGTGCTGAAGGATCAGTCAATGATTTGCTTGGACAGTTAATTTTGAATGTCCCCTAAATTTTGCTAAGATTTGTGAAGCTGAGAATCTACAGTAAATGATTATTTCTGATATTTTCAGATAGGAAGCAGGAGAGCCACTTTATTAATCTATGCTTTGAATATGTGTGATGCCAACGTTGCACCAGAGTCGTGGCCACACAGGAGCATCCTCGAATCTGAAGGGAGACACAGTCACATCTCTGCTCTGGTGACGAGATTGTTGAAAATTAACAAACCTTTCAAGTAGAAAGTTCTTTGAATGGCTGCCTGCCATGATGGACACAGAAAAAATGTAGTCTGTAGTATTTCCTTACCGACCAGGGAAATGACATCAAGGCCGAGCCGAGTCACATGGCAGCCAACTAGCACTTCTTCTCATTATTAAAAAGCCATGCACCGGCTCCCAGATGCTAATCAGTCTCCCAGAGACCTCAGCGCTGTGTGGTAAGTACAGATTCACAGCTCTTCTCAGCCCTCCGCTTTTATTAAAGATGATCCTTCACACAGAAGGAAAAGGATGTTCTCCAGACAAATGTTAAAATGCAATGCAAAGTTTCAGGCATGAAAGGCGAAAACTGTAGGACTATTCCACAGCTATTCCGGGGAGGATGAAAAAAGGAGGAAGAATGAAGAAACATCAAAGGGCCAAAGAAGGCGTAAAAAGGGAGAAAAGCTATAAAATATTTAGGATGAGGTCGCAACAGGTGGTCAAGAGTGCAATGCAAGGCTATCCTTACCATGATGATGCTTGTACTTATGAAATTTAGTCATTTGTTTTTTCCTAATAAAAAAAGAAAAGCGATCCATATATGGTAACCTAAGAAATGAAGCACACAATTAGATTGCTCCTAGATGTAGTTCAATGACAATTAGGCTGTAATAATTCAAATCAGAAACCATATAATTGTTATAAAATCATTGTAAAAACAAATGTGGCTGCTTGAAGCTTGTTGTGAGAAAGGAAGACATCAAAAATGACTTACGTACTATAAGATATGGTGCTAAAGTTCCATAAAACTGATTTGATTCTAAACATTGTTTGCCAAACCAAGAAAAATAAGAATTCTACTGGTATGTTGTTTCCACCTATACCTGGTGGCCAAATCCTGTACAGTGCATTGAACAGTGTAAAGTCATGCCCCATCAAGAATGTAAACAACTTGTCTGACAAGATCTGACTTAATGTTTTGAATACAGAATAGAACATTTGTTATTTTTAAAGCTTTGAGCTGTGTTCAGGAATATTGACTTAGAGTATCAATACGAAACCATTTCCACTCAGAGTAAACACCTCCTGCAGTATTCAAATGTTTTGCATTTATTCTTCCACATTCTGTAAATGAAAACCAGTCATGCTTAAGAGGCAAACACTGATAGAATAATGCACCAATGAGAATTTGATTTCTAAAATGCCCTCAATTTGAATAGATAGGCTGAACGCTATCTGAAAGTAGTGTCCACCTTATTTTGGGAATTGAATTGATAAATTATAATCTGATGAACATTTGGGACTAGGGTTGCTAGAGTGTTTCTGAATAAACTTGAATATTATATCCCCACACATTCTACACAAAATCATATTCATTCATGGATGTAATACTAGGAATAAAAAGCACCATTATACCTGTTAGAATATATATTTAGCCAGTGTTAACATTTTTCAATTAAAATCAAACTTATAGTTATCTGCAAGACATTTACTGTCAGAAAAGAATTTTATGATATGACGAACTGATCACTGGTGTGATTCTTGTATTTTAGACAACACAACATTGTCTAACAGAAGATGAGCAACATCAGAGTCACATCTAATGATTTTTATTAGCAAGTAATCCAATGGCTATTATTATAGATTACTAATTTAGTTTTGTAATAACTTATCATCCCAAATTTCCAGAGCCCAAAGTTAAAATGACTTATTTTGTCTGACCAGCAGTCAAAAAACACTTGATCGATAACTTAATCCATTATTCAAAATTGTCATCATTTCATTTTGATTTCAGTTTGAGTTTCAGTTGAGGCTGTTAAGGAGTAGATTTCTATTTCATGTGCGCATGTTAGTTTAAATGTACTATTTTAAGTCACACAGATATAGGGCCATTGTGGGACTGCAATTAAAAGAAGACAAAAGCTCAGAGTAAGGTTACAATAAGGGATTTTCAAATAAGCCGCATACCTTTTACTTAGTACTAGGGCTGAACGTTTAATCGTTTTCAAATCGAAACCGCGATTTAAAAGAATGCAATTAGAGCGTGATTAATCGAATGTGAATATTTAGTTGAATGTTTGGCGTAACATTTGGTTTAAGGACAAATAGGACATTTTGTTTACAGAAATGTCCTATTTTCAGTGGATTCTTCATTTATTTTTTATTCCTTTTTTTTTTCCACAAGTTTTCTATACAATTGTACATAGCGTAACAGTGCTGCCATGTACATAAATACACAGATATACAGCACAATATACATAACCAAATATCTTCTTATTTTGTATTCCTTTAACATGATCATAGAAGGTGCAATATGTAGATGCTGCTTTTTAACTGAGGCATATCAGAGATTTCAGTTTACAGGAAAGTACTGATATTTTTTAATGGAACTGTTTTTATTATTTGTTATAACTCTAGCTTCTGTTATAAATGCTCTGTGTTCAAGGTTCCATGCTTATTAAAAGAAAAACACTTATTGCTGGCAATTCATATCTATGTTCTCATCCTTGCATAAGAATATAGAGCAGTTTTGGTGGCTCATGTTATAATGCTCCATGTCATGTTTTATCTGTGATGCAGAGAATATTAAACTTTAGCTGAACTTTTTTTTAAATCACGTATAGAATCGTACTTGCAATATCTGGTAGAAAAATCGCAATTAGATTTTTTTCCCCAAATTGTTCAGCCCTACTTAATATTGTCAAATGAATGACCGTCAGACCGACAGTAGACTGTGGAATTTGCCTTTCCAGAGTGTTTATAGAAAAACACTGATCTGCAGTTGGGATGCTTTGCGTGACTGAGGAAGAGCACTGAGCTAAAATCACAAACTTTGCATGAGAATAATAATACTTTATAATCGTGATAGTTGTGTGCTGTTTGGAGGTATTTATCATTATTGCCAGGTAAGCTAAAGATAAAGAAAGGAAACACTTTACCACACTGTGTTGTGCTCTATTCCAGAAATAGCATGGTGAAAGCATAACCGCAGGGTGTCTCCGTATTTGAGGCTGTCGATGCTTCTTCTCCTCTTTGCTAGGCTTCCTCATTCACCACCCACTACTATACATCTTTATATAGAACTAGATTGCCTTAACATCACTTCCTGGTTTCTCATCTACAGGACATTTTGTTAGCGGTCTAGTCCACCAGACAGACGGTATAGTATTTTATACAGTAAAGTCAGACTCTCTTTTAACATTTAATCTGCATGAAACTAACAGTAAATTATGGACGACAAGTAACAGCAGCTCATCAGTGATCTTTTAAGACAAGCCTTTTAAGTTTTGTCAGTCTTTTACAAGGGCAGATCTCCACAGATGAACTCTGTATCTCTAAGATTATTAATACAACCCTTAGGGAGAACAAACTGCAAGTCTAGCAACTGCTTTATTAATCTCTCCTTAAATTAAGGAGCAGTGGTGGGCATCCTTTTCCTGCGGTTTTCCTTTTGCAGGTTTTACACACAGCACTGAAGAAGCCTGCATAGGTTCATAAACCCAAAATGTCTCGTGGCGATTATTAGTCACATTAACGACAATGCAATTAAGACCCTCGCCTAGCTAAAAACAACTGAGTATGCAAAAAAGTAAACTGTGCAGGAGTGTTTTTATTTGCCGTAATTCATAGACTGGTCCTGAGTCTGCCTTACAGGTAAGTTTGCATTTCATTTGGCTCTGCGCTCTCTTAACAAACGAGATGAAGAAAAGGGGTTAATTAACATATATTTACAAATTATACTATTCAAACTAATTTAGTTTCTGCAAAATGAATCTCTGATTCAAAGGGAACCAAAATGGAAATTTCTGAGTATTAAAATGGATGAGTGTTGTTTTAAGAGTCTTTAGCATCACTGATCTTTTATTAAAGTTATTCAGTAGCCTTTTGCATGATTTCAATGAACAGTGCTTACAGAAGATCACACGACAGAGTGTTCCCAAATTATGTATTAATTAATCCTCGGCATGCATTTATGAAAAAAAAAAAAATGCCACTGGGAAATTGTGGAAGAGGTCACTTTATTTTCCTTAAGGCTCTCAGTTTGAACATGTGCATGACATCACAGTAAATTAGCTACAGGATTATAATGAATGTATTTGCCTACCAGATTAACAGTACCGTGAACCCTCTGCCATGGAAGTAGAGTCTGTGATCAATATCTAAAAGACTATGTTTTAATAATGTGATTTTATAATGTTTTTGAATATTCCCCCAAATAAAATTTCAGACTTCTGGTCCAAATAAAGACGCTCTATATAATCTAATCTAATAATCAGATTATATAACCACAGATACAGTACAACAAAAATTAGCACAGTTCTGAAAGAAAGCTTTATTCAGGGTCTGCAGTTTCATACACATTTTACAACTTAAAGAATTTGTATTTACACACTAATGTAAATCACATCACCAAAAACAAATGAATGGATAATGGTTATGAAAAACCCATTAAACAGCATTGTTTAAGCATTTATTAAAGACTGAGTTTGCAGCACTTTTTATTTATTTCTTGGGGCTTTTTCATTCAAATATCTTTTCTGTCACATGCATTCTTAATTGTCAATGTTCCTAGGTTTTATTAAAAAATCGGATTAAAAGATATTTAAGAGCTTCACTATGTGTGTTATTAAATACAGGTAATCACGACTAATATTTTTATATATATTATATATAAACTTTAGCTGAATAGCTATATATTATATTTATTTTAAGACTTCATTTTCTCTAAAGCTCACACATTAAAATTGCACACGATGTCCACAGAGTACGGTTGAGATGCAGTTGCATCCACATGTGCCACATGATTTTCAACAATATACAACATTTTCACAGTGAGCAGCCTCAGAACGGCACAATTATGAAGCCGTCACAGCAGATAGCAGCCTTATTTTTGTTCTCCATATTTCTCCAACACTCCACTTATTATTATTCATTTCAACAGTGAATATACATATCATGATTTGATAATGCGACGATAAAGAAAGAGTTTCCTTCCCAACCATAAAGCAAACCATTTGTTCGCCAGCTCCATTTTTTTGGTTCCTTTGACTCTGTCATACACAATTTATTATTTATTCCAGTCTTCTGTATTACAAATGGTCTCAGGATTAGGACAAATCACGGCTCTCCAAACTATCAGGAGGGAAATGGATTCCTGAACAATATGTGTCAACGGAGAAATTGGCAAAGGAGTGACAGTGGCTCTGGAGAGGGGCCAAACAATGCCTGTATGTCGCAGGAGGAAAGCATGCTGTTCCACTTGAGACAAACACAATTTCATATTAATGAATAATTGAGAAAGTTTAGAACTGGGTTGGGATAGATGTGTGTGAGTGTTACGTGTATCTGTGTCATGGTAATACTTGGATTGTTTCCAGCAGAGCAGCCGTATAGAGCTGCTGTTTCTTTAGTGGGATTAAGTGGATTGATCACATACAGTAGGGGTCACAAAAAGACGTGTTTTAGGAAACTTTTCCTTAAGAATGCATTTCTTCATCTTTAATTTTAGTGACTTCACACACACCTGGCTTTATTGCTGTATTAGCTGATACTCTCCTACATGTATGTACTGCTCATCTGCATGAACTCACTGTGCCTGTGCTTGTTAACCTGTGCCTCGGTAACAAGGCCGCGGCTCGTGTGTTACATGAGAGGAGGAGGAGGAGGAGGAGGAGGAGGAGGAAGAGGAGAAAGGAGGGGGTGGTCGACTTAGAGCACAGTGCCTTGACTGGAGACGAGGACGCTCCATACTGCAACCCCCTTCTATGCTAATGATCCGAGCTCTGCGCGTAATTAAAGCCCTGGTACCCCTCTCCTGTGAAACGCAAGGGGGGACTCTTGTACGTCTTCCAACGTAGCTAGAGGAGGTTCGGAAAAACTTCTGAACATCTATGGTCCATTATGTATAATTTCAAAACACATCCCAAGTAGGAGGAAAAGAAACTTTTCATTTTTAATGACAAAATCATGAATTATTCTATTTATTGTATACACTCACTCTTTCAAAGGTATAGTCCATGAAAGGTGAAACTGAATCAAGAGGGAAGTCTTTTTTGCTGTTAAGTTGGACTTACCGCAGCAAAAGACACCTGTTGAGCGCTGTGGAAATGAGCAGAAGCTACATAAATGAGTGCAACATTAAAGGGATATCATTTTAGCATTAAAACATTTTTTCTGCTCTTCTTTTGTTTTTCTTGTAGTTTCTCCACCATCGTATTTCCATAACTCTGTTAAGATAAGGACAGATAAGATAAGTGCCATAACAAAAACAAAACACAATGACATACTCCCCAGTACGCAGGAATGATTCAAACACTACACACTACATTTCAAAACAATGGTGTTTTAGACATTTCATGAAAGTATCCTTAAAAATAGAAAGGTGCCTCTGTGATAAATGAAATAACATTAATATGATCCCCACGTTTCAATTTAAAATGCTAAAGTTCATCCATGTGTTCTTGGACATTTTGCAGAGGTTTCTGACACTCATGCTTATCATGTAGTTGAGAGATGTCGTAATGTTGTGATATTGTGTTCTCGGAGAATTTCAGCCATGTTTCTAGTTTTAATTACATTATTACTAGTTGTTGCATATCCTGGGACTGAGCTGTGTGCTTGTGGCTTGTGAGACGCTAGCGTTTATAAACCAATAATGATTATCTTTAATACATGATTCATTAGTATGTCCTAAAGGAAGCACTGCTTTTTTTATTCCTTACAGGCTGACTTGACTACTCAGTATGTGACTGCACTGTGTATTAAAAGTAGGAAAAACTCTAGCCCCCTTTTGTCTGTTTTTAAGGAAAGGAGGTAGAGTATGCCTTGCACTGTAATTGTTATCCATTATGTATGACACATTTTTGTTATTCAACGTTAATGAACTACACAAATTAAAAGCACTGTACTCTTTATTTGTTGGGACATTTTCATTTTGTGTGCATCTGCAACATATGGTGTAGTTTTCACATTCAGCCAATAGGTGTCCCTACAAACCACGTAAATATTGCACTGTGCTGGTCCTGCCTGCAGCATGGCACTGTTGGAACTGCAAACATAACAATCATCACCATCTCTTTCACTATTACAGAACCAGAGGCCACAGTGACAAAAATACTGGTAATTAGAAAGTAATTTAACTTTCCATATACAATTCCTTGACTTTCTGTTGTGTTTGTTCAACCGAACCGAAGACCTCATTATAATTTATGTATAGATCTCTTTATATTGACTTATCAAATATACAAATAAATCATAAATACTCTGGCTGAATTGATCTTATGTTTAAATAGAAATGTTAAATTATTGCATATATTTACAAGACATGTAAATAATAAATGGGCAAATTCTAAAACAATATTGGATGCAATCAAGAATGGCCCTTTTTGAACTTAGAAAGTTAACTTAAAGGGGTATTTCCAAAGCAAATCTCTCCAAAAACATGAAACAAAAGGTGGTGGTGATATCCAGTGTTGCCACACTTATAATTACACCGACCAACTTTACAGACAGACATTAGCCGAATGTATGAAATAAAACTCTTCTGAGTGTAAATGTTCAAGCAACTATGAGTATACAAAGTGATTTTCCTATACATTGACAATAACACAACTCCTGATAGTGTCATTCGATGACAGCACAGTTTAGATTACAAACCTAACCGCGCTACAAATCTCACCTGTCAGTTATAATACCCGATTTGCCCGTCAGTTAACAGTCCCCAGAGCTAACGCCTCCATCAGGCTCTCCTCATTACAATTTACTGTTCCCAGTAACTGGAATGAGCTGCAAAGCAATACTGAAGTGGACATTTTTATGTCAACAGCTCCATGCTTTTACTGCAATTCTTGAGTAATTTCTTCTTGCATCCAAAGCCAGGAATAACCCAGCAATAACCAAAACCTGATGTTACTTTATATGCTCTCTCCTTTGTTCTTTGATAGCTTTTAACCGTCTTGAGTCTGTTTTTGTCTCTGCACTGGTACATTTGGGCTGTAATTGTATTCATGATGTCTTATTGTCTGATATACTGACTGTGGAGTAGCTCTACCTTGTTGGAGCATTAGGTGGCTTCTAGTTGCAATTCTATGTGTTGCTTCCCTTGTCCACCGATTGTTATAGTGTATTATATCATGTATTCATTATACATATAAGGATTGAGCCGTGGATATACTGTGTATATATACAGTAAATATGCATTGCTTCCATTCAAATCACTTACTATACTACAATACTACACGCTGTTTGTTAATATTTTTCATATTGACCTACTCAATCAAGTAACTGCAAAGTAAAAAGAAAACAAAATCTAACGTACAATATTTCAAAAATAAATGAATGAAACATCCAAAGAACAAATTCTCCCTTAAGTTACTGAATCATTTTTTGCAGCACCATTTGTTCACATGTTCAAACACACACTCTCTACACTTTATAAGCAGCCCTGGTGTACTCAAACATGTAAATGACATCTTCATACTCCCACGGGCAACCAATGCACACAGCACATAAATAAACATACACAAATTAGATAACAAGGTAGCCACAACCAGGCCTTTGTAGGTCTTTGATAGCAAACCACTATACTACAGAGGATTGTAATAGGTTGTCCTTTTTTGTTGTTGATATACCATCTGGCCCATGTAACAACTACATCCCTTTAGGCCTGCAAATAATGACTTTCCATATCCTTGCATCTAACCTGTGCATGGCTCATTGTGCTTTAGGGGAATATGTGACACTTCACGTCCCTCCCCTTCGCTTTCCTTGTCTTTACTACACCTCTACAGTTGATGTTTTTGACTATGGAGATAGGCAGGCCTTGGCTTGCAGGATAAAAGGAAGGGGTAGCGCACCTCAATCACTCTGCCCTCCAGGAGGCGAGAAGAACGAGGCATGAGAGGGATGGGGGGCCTAGCAGGGTGCAGAGATGTAAGACACATTTAGACACCAGCTTTGGCTGGTGTAGAAACTGTTGACTTTTTTCCCCCTCTACCTCTTCTCTATCCTCTTTTTTTGCCCTTAGCGTCAAAAGGCATGCAAATATTGACGCAGGACTATTGAAACCACTGGTGAAAGCAAATTTAAAATGTCAGGGCCCTGCCTGCTAAAATGAAACAGCTGGAAAGTGCATCTCCCACGTGGTGCTGTGATTATTGTGGCCACAGGTAGAGCATTCTGTCCACCTGCCAAACTGTGCAATTGTATTTTTTTGCATCCAATCTGATATCCACCGAGAAAAAAGGCATGTGTTAAGGTTGGTGAATCCAATTTAACCTATTTGCATGATTCCAGTACCCCATCTTCTTTTTCATCCTCCTACTATAGTTTTACATTTTCAGGAATTTGCTGAAACAACATCTGTGTAGTGATGCTGGGGGTAGAGGGGTAACGTGGAGAGCCATATACTCAGAATCGTTACTCTGATCGAGGCACCCCTAGGGAGGCTGCAGGGCCTGGGTCAGCCATATGGTGGCAGAAGCCCCTGGAGGAGCCAGCCCGATAAGCTGGATCAGCTTCAGCACTTCCTGACCGAGGCTCGGGCCCCACCACCAAGCAGGTAATGAGGGGGGTGGTGGCAGCTACCCCTTAGCAGCAGGAACCACAGCAGCACCAATAGGAGCCTGAAGGCAGAGAAATAGAAATGGTTTCATCCATGGCATCTGCAATGCTAAGGGAAAATTAAAGTCAGGGCTGCTGAAACTTACACTAAATCTGCTGAGCCTCTCTGATACAATATTTAAAGTGATAACTTGTTGAATGCTGATTATGTTTTGATTATCAAATATCTATAGTAATTTTAAAGAGATAGATTACACTGGGGTTGCATCTAACAGAGTTGTGAAGAATCACCTTCTCTTTTTTCTTACTGTCAGACTTTTAGAAAATGGAGACAATCATAAATAGTAATCATAATCATACTAAAAGTCTGTGCAAAATAACTATTTTAAACGTATAACATCCTTTGTGATGCAGGGATACAATGTCAGTACCATTGAGTATTTTTCACTCAGAAATATACATATCAACTTGTTTTCTACTCTCTCCCGAATTCAACAAAAACAAAATCTTTATGCAACAGATTTTGTGAGGTAATTTATAAAAAGAAAATAATGACGAAGCATTTCTTCTTGAGTGTCAAAATAATTTAGAATAAGTATGTGTTCTTTAAATAAAAAATAAATGACAACAATTCTGTAATAATAACTAACTGTAGTGTCAGTGAAAAGGCCAATACATTTTTGAAACCTGAATAGTTATATCTGGTAACTGGTTTATGTGTCCAGTGTAACACAACTGTAAGCTCTCAGGACCTGTACATGGAGAGAAACAGACAGTCCATTTGTCTGCTGGCAGGTACACAAGTCTCCACTGTCAGAGTGGACCGTACCATTCTCTGGACTGAACTAGAAGATTGCATTCCTCTAACACAAAGACTAGTGGTGGATATGGTGTAACACGTCCTCAGAGATGTCAACAAAATGAGATACTATAGTTTATAGTTTATGGTAGTGACTGACATTAACCTAAAAACAGTATTGAATCCACAGTTTATTGTTTGCACTTAGTCACACATGAAACATTTGGGAATTATTAAGGAGATGACACAATTTTCCAGGCCTAACATTATTCTTAATAATTATTCATTGTGTTTCAGTATTTATTAGATATAGTAGAGTTTTGTTTTATTTTGACAAAATAATAGTATTTGTCCTATAGGGTTCCAAGAAAACTAAATGTGAATTGATTAGTACATATAATAATCTATAGGATGAAACATTTTGCATTGTTGCATTTCTTTGGCTCAGAATATTACGCTGAGTAACCATATCTCCCTCCAAATGTGCTTTCCCTTCAACATTTCTGACTGCAAGGCCTTCCCCGTTTTGCTGCTCACTTGCACTTGTGTGATTCTGAATTTTAACCAGCAGTGTCAGCCAAGAAACACCACAGAACATGTGTAAAGAATCATAACCACTCGTGTTTTATATACCAGTTAACACAAACCGGTACAGGAACTTAACATTTAACTAGTTTTTGCGCTGTACACATAATCACATAGATTTCTGTTGGTAAATTATGTTAATACAGGTGATTTTCAACAATACACTTGTGTGCAAAAAAACACTTTTACTGCTCAAAACTAGCTTGAATGGGTGTCCTTTGACCCCTCCTCAACTGTGATGAAATAGCCAAGAACGACACTAGAGTAGACAATAGAGTTTTCTAATCTGACGTCCCTGCTGCTGTCGTTCTTCTCCAGAGGTCTCAAACCTATCATGGCACAACCGCCCTGAAGTCATCACTGTCTATGCTAGCTAAAAGTGTGATAGTGATGGTCCATGTGTATTTGCCTTGTCTCTTCTAAATTACCCCCTGCATTGTTTAAATATAATATATAATCTAGTATGTTTTATTTTTATAGCCCAAATCACAAATTTGTCTCAGAGGGCTTTATAATCTGCACAACATACAAACCCAGCATTGTGGAATTACTGGATTAGTCCAAAACAAATCTCTCAAAATTTAGAAATGAATAGCTTTTAAACCAAAAGTGTTTGGTCGACTAGATTATGATATGCAACCTGCATTCACGAACAGGCCAGTTCCAAAATCTCTAGTCTCAAGAAGTAGAGCATGTATTCATTGCCATATGAAGGGATTTCCAACTTTGCTCACCATTAATCAAATAAAGGCTTTTTTTTTTTTAAATATAGCCTCTAGCAGATGAATTGGTATGCTGTGTGTCTTCAGCTTTCCCAATATTTATGAGAATTAGTGGTAATTACACCAGAATTATGCAAACCCAAAATGCCACACTTTTTTTTTTTATAGTTACCTATAAACATAGGTAGCCAGTCAGACTTTTTAACTTTACCTGCCTTGATTTAAAGTTGTCAATTTTAACCGAAATGTTAACTCCCACCAGCTTTGGTTTGGCTTAGGCTAAATTCACAACTACAGCAAGCTCTATTTTCATTCACTAATTACAATATCAGAATGGTAATACAAACCTGACACAATAAGAGCCAGTTCTCCTCCCAGTGAACAGCATAGATGGATTAGCTGCAATTTACTATTAAAGTCTAAAAAGAGACAACTCGGTCCTCTGAGAGAAGCACTGTTGAAAGTTTTCACTCAGTGCCAAGTTTCTGAGCCGGAGCATGCCATTTTCATTTTGTTTGGCATTTTTGAGACGTCTGAGGGAGTTGGTGTGCACTTTAAGAGATGCTGACATGTTATTGTCGGAGTGTCTTTTGGTCCTCATCTCTAATAGAGAATGGCTTGCCTTTTGTATTCATAATGCATGCTCTCTTTGAGGTTGTTACAGGTGCCACTGAGAGACTCCTTATCAGTCTCTCCTTGTTGACGTTCACACCAACATAATTGTTTTGCCTTCCTAACAATATATTCTGAGAAGTATATGTAACATATTAGCTAATTATGGATTCTATCAGCAGTGTGGCCTTGCCCTGCCTCACCTGGTTTCTAATTAATTAGCTATGTTTATGCTAGCCATTATAACCTTGGCAGCTCGTTACCTTCATCCCAGGAAAGGGTTCTTTCATGACAAATTACTAGGCTGGATGTGTGACACCTCTCTGACTTGCCTGTGGTGTCCCGTGCTGGGGACAAAAGCCCAGATGACTCTAACTGAGCTGTGTCTTGAAGATATGAGCTATTCAAATGAGATGCTAACAGAGAGGGACTTTGTGATGCTGGATGTCTAATGTTAATGTTCTCATTTGAATATAAAAGAATCTTTGCCATTTTCTGTGGATCAAAAAATGGGAATAAAAGATGTGAATGTGAGTTCTTCAGGCATGACTGACAAGACAATGGGAAAGTTTTACAGTGTCGCCGCCTTTGTCAAACTGGTATTCAGATAGCATTCAGACAGAAATGATTGTGGGTGAAATGCAGGGCACTTAATGGAAAATGAAAAATATCTAATCTTGTTTTAGTTAGTACACTTATAATGTTAACTTGTGATGCTATAGACAGTGGTGCCGCCAAAGGGTGGCCAAATACAATCGCTGCCCCCCCACACCTCCCTTCTCGCGAGTCACATATGCATAATATGCAACATGCAAATAAAGGAAAAGGACAACTAAACTATTTGAAGAACAATGAATCACCTAATGCATGTATACTGTATACAGATTAAACCCATTAAAAAAGGATTGTTGTGGAACTCAAAATGTTAACTGTACCGTTATTAGTCTATGCACATCAGATAATTAGTAACATTAACTGTAAAATAAGAAACCCAAATATATCAGTATATTATTCTTTAAGTCTCATATTGACATAGTTTACATAGTTAACTGAATAATAGAATTCCTGAAATTCAGTTATTTTCAGTGGCCCCATCTTGCCATCTTTCCCTATGGAAATTTCTGGGGGCGCCACTGGCTATAGACAGAAGCGTGTGGAGTTTCTTGCTAGGATGAGGAAGCTATAGAGACATGGCTGGTTTGTTTGGTGGATTAAGCAGTTTGCTGCTGATGGCTAGATGGCTACATGCTAGGTTACCAGGCTGTGTTAGAGATAAGTATATGTATTGTTGATGTCCAAGCTAAAGAAGTTTATTTATATGGTGGCTTAGGCAGTGTGCTAGTTGACATGGCATGCTGTTGGCATAATAGTTTGCTTAGCAGGCTAGTTAGTTAGGCACATCTCAACGAAATTCCAGTTATTGAGAGGCCACGTGATGATCCTGTAGATTTGCTTGCACTCACAGAGTCAAACTGCCGAGTATCTGCTTTTTGCTTGGGTGAGAGTACTAGTATAAGGCAGCTTAGAGGAAAACTAGGTTAGGGATAGAGAATGGTGTCACCATCACTGCCATAGACCCAACTTCTGGCTCATTTTACTATGTATTGATAACCGACAGTATTAAAGAATAAGCCCAATAAATTGATAATTACAGCATGGAAAGACAATGACCACAGTCACATTTTGTCGTCTGCTTGTAAATTTGTGCTTGATCCCAACATCTGGTGTTGAACACACACATTGATCAGACATGTATTCTCATATTGAGAGCATTATGCTCAACTATGTCTTTGGCGGTCAGTTTAGTTCCTACAGCCTCAGTGTACTCTGGTTTAACAATGTTACTTAAAATATTGAAATTGTTCCCGGTGTCCTGAGAAAGCAATTACAGCTTACTCAGACAAATAGGCCTATTCAGGAGAGATTCCTGATTTCCCTGAACCCAACAGGATGTCCTTCAATGAGACAGAAATAATAATTCATGCTCAGGGGCTCCAGATATGTCAACAGGTCTTATCTACTACTCCTTATTCACCATCATTGCTCAATATACTGTATTGTCGAAGGCAAATTGAGGATGTATAATTCAATAAGCAGTGTACTAAAGAATTAATATATTCAAGTTAATTATGCCACCGTGTAAGGGAACTGTTGTACATCGGATTACCAAAATGATTTTTTACTTTTGACCTTGGTCTCTGCGGATCAACTTCATAATGAGGTTTTAGTTATAGCTTAACATTTTAAAACAATTGGCGTGGAGCGGCCCCTTTATTTATGATTCAAGGATTGATGTCCTTTGTTTAAATAAAATATGGCTGAAAGGTGGGAGTGTGAATGAATCTTTTCAAGCGAGTGATTAAATGGGAGATTTATTTATTCATGTTTATGTTAGGTTTCGCTATTCTTAAGACAGCTGCTCCACAGAGGAAAAGCTGCAGAGGAGATGGAAAGGAGCTGGCTGGTGTAAAGTGTTGATAAAGTAACTAATGATATCTGAAGGTTTTAATGAGAGGCTCTGCTTCTCTCAACCTTCACTGTTCCAATATGCAAACCACCCTGCAGGTCCTGTACCTGCTCTGAGCTGAACAACTTGTTCAGCGGAAAATGAGTGGCCTCATTGTATATCCTCCCAACTTTGACAGCTGGGAGACGCCTAAGGCTCATCCTGAAGCTACTACCTCGGTTTGTGAGAGTAGAGCTGTTGCAGAAAGACTTGGATTTTTTGCAATCTTCCATTAATTGCAATGCTGTATCAGTGGCACTTGTTTGTCCTGACATCCCATGCCTTTGTACTTCTGATTGACAGTATGAATGTTAGAATGGAGAGGGCACCACTGAACAAATGATGTTATTCCTCACTGGCCAATGGCAGCTAATAATGATGATTTAAAGCAAGAGAAACGGTTCTTGCGAGGTCAAAGTGTGAACACCAGCCTCAGAGGATCACAGCAACTTCTGTAAATTGCATTAATTTTTTACAATGTATGCTAGGTTATTTGTGTCTGCTAGCCTAATCTTATTAGATTTTGCAATTATTATTCTTTTTCACTGTTACTACCCGCAAAAAATGCACACCCCTGACACAGTAGAAATAATTAGCGTGAGGTCTATGGTTTTTATTTCTAGAGATCATGACACTCTGAATTACCTGAAGAATACCTGGAGCAATCTATGAACCAAATTAACTTCCCACAGAGATCAAATCAACACATCATTTTGAAATATATGGGAAGTCAAAACGAGCATTTGCCAAGGTCTTATCCGTCCCTTTCTCTCCCTGCTGTCTTCCCAATGCTGCTTTCTCTGGGATCTATTGCATGTAAGCAGAGCTGAAGAATGACGGGCGAATGTGGTGGGAAGAACCCATTTATTCCATCAAGTAATCAATGTGCAGTTTTAATTCATTTGAAGGCACTCAATCATGCCCCTAATGATGATGGCTCACGGGTGTGAGCATCAGTTATGCAGGAGTGTTATATAGCTTTGATTTTTACCTATTTCATCAAATATTTATGGGGTAGAAAAAAAAAAGGTGCATCAAAATAGAAGTGAACTGAATTACACTTAAGTTTCTCATGTGTTGACTTGTATTGTTCTGAATACTGAGAGTCCTTGTGTCCAGGTTTCTTTGGGCTTTTTGGGGGATTTTAGAGGGTTTTGGAAGAATCAGACATGTCATGAAACTTTTTTTGCCTATTTACTTGATGAACTCATCAAACCCTTGCTTTCAAGCCATAAAAGGCTTTTGTCTGAATGGACATATAGAACAAAAGCAAGTGATGCAAAAAGGTGAAATAGGGGTATATCTCTCCAGCTCAATTGAGCCTGCCTTTTCGCCTCACTCTTCATCAGCCTTGCCTGCCTCGCCTCTGTCTGCCAGTGTGTTTGCCTTTTAAATGTGATGTGAGCGTAGTATTCTCTCAGACCCAGGCAGTTACTTTGTGAACAGCCGCTGCCTGCACACTGATGTTATTTCACTGCTGCATCCCCCAAGTTATATTAAATTTGCAACTGGCCCTCTTTAAGTCTTTTTCATGAGATGTATGTTTTAAAGAGTGTGTCAATTCTTAAAGATGCCCTTGGCTTTTATCAGTCGTTTTTAAGAAAGCTTTCAATAAAGAGTGAGGCGAGAGCCCGATGTGGCAGTGGCCCATTTTGCGTGCATAAACTGCATATAAAATCTTAAAGTCAGATCTTAAAGGCTGATACAATCTGACTTAAAACCCTCTCAACAACGCTGAGGCTTCAATATTAATGAATTTAACTTAACATCGTTTTAACAATGATTCAATGTTTGCTCTTTTCTGTTCAAAGCACTTTTCTTGTTTTAAAGCAATAACCATGCATTCCTTTTCACGCATAGCTTCAGCTGCTTGCTTCCAACTGCAATTAGACATTTAAAATCTGTGACTTTTCCTTTGAAAACCCCTCTTACAGCAGTAAGTAAAATGCCTTTTATTTTATGTTTACACCGATCTACAAATAAACCCTCAGCAACCCTGTCTGTTTTTAACAATCTCTAAGTTCCAGCTGTTCTGTTGACCTGTATTCCACATAGGGTGCAAAGCTAAAGCAAGGGCACAATTACTTTTTATTAGAGCTCTGACTCCTGATACACCTATACTAGGAGGGGCGAGCCATCAATTTTCGACATGCTAAAGTTCTACTAGAAGGAGACAGGGGAGCCCAGCAAATGTGAGTTTATGTCTACGGCTGATGTGATAGCAAGTCGGTGGTAGCGTCCTGCTGAGTTCCTGCACAGATCAGAGATCACAGATCCACAGTGCTTACTCCTGAGACCCTGGCCTTCTGCAACATTTACCCACTACATGGGCTCTTCAAGCTGTCATTCATACACTGAAGCACATACACACATCATGCAAGCGCACACACCCACAGGACAGAAATTACAGTATGGCTTAATTATGTCCATATCAGCCTCCAACAAATCAGGTCCTTTGACAGTCCTACATTAAGAAATTATTAAGTGTTTACTCAGTGGCGTGAATTAATCATGTCTTGGTTTGCATTTTCGCTACGGTGTTTTCTTTTGCTTGAGTGATGATGGGTCTACCTTTTCTTATAAAGAGTGTGTTTTTTAAAATGAGAAAATCAAATGTGATTAATTAAAAGTTTAACTCTGAGACTGTCTGCCCATGTGTGTCTATTTCAGATGGGGCCAGGTCATTTTGGATAAAGAGGGATGAGAATGTGGCCACTTTACCTCCCTGCAAACTTGCTGTCTCCGTGGAAAACTGGTATGTTACTATATATGTAACATATAGTATACACAGTATATATTACATGGAAATGCATTGGTTCCCAACCTTGGTGTCAGGACCCTCGAAGGAGCCACAAGAAGAATCTGAAGGCCGCCAGATGATTAACAGGATCAGACAGAAGAAAGACGAACTATTTTTCTGCTAAAGTAATATTTTATTTTTGATTATCTTTTTTATCTCTTCAGCTTTTACCTCTTAATCATATGAATTTGGCTATCAATAAAACGTACAACTCATTAGCATATGCAGTTTGTGACAAAAGGTTGCAAGTATTACATTGCTTTATCCATGCTTTATATGCTTTGCATTTTGCTTTATTCTAAGGGGTCAGAAGACATATAGGTTTGGAACCACTGCTGCTCTAATGTAAAAGAGCATTGCACCTTTTCACGCTAGCTTCTATAAAAACTTCTGACATAAAATTGTGAATATATGACATTGAATATATTCATTTTTAAGGCCCCACTACTTTGTTTTTACAGTCAGGGGTTGCATCATGCAGCACTCTAAGGTCTAATACTAGTGCTGCATTATTATTATTATTATTATTATTAATAATTTCTCATCAACTTGACAATGTTGGATACAAATGCCGTTAATTCACACAGCACAAAAGAATATTGATCTCCTTTCATTTCATCATAGTTGGTCTGAATTTTCCGCATAAGCTTGACCAGTATTTGACTTCCCACATTGATCCACACACAGTCTATACTGACCAGAGGAGAGAGAGGCCAATACAAAAGAGGGGCCCTGTGGACTTTGCCAAAAGCTAATTATGCAAAGATTCTCACATAGACCAATTAGCAGACTAAAAAACTTTACAGATTTAGCTTTATAATTTAGCTGCTATCCTCCCTTCAGATTCAACCACGATAGGTTTTCCTCTCTGTGATCTGCACCTCCAAAAGATAGAGGTGAGATTTCAAATAGTTTACCAGTATGAAAAAAAAATGTATGCACTTTAAACAATATCTATTAAACTTCATTCAGTATCAAGTAAAGAGACTTAGGCTGCATCTCATTTCTCTGTCACCCTTCCCCTTACCCCTACCCCTTAGTTTTGCGTGCTCACGTGAGAGTAAGTGCTGTCCCAATAGAGCTCAACAGTCCCGCCCACAGCGGGTTCTGGAAATAAAAATACAATGCAATGTCTCCATTGACATTTGCAGTATAAGCCATAAAATCGTAACCGTCGATGGTAGACTTAAAACCAGCTTGCGTACATGACTAAGCGATTGTATATGCTCATATAGATGCCAAAAATCATGGGGCACTAACCTTGTTTAGAGATAAATGTCTTTTATTCGCGATGTCTTGGATAAGTACTTCATTACCCACAATCCTGTACAATCCCACAGTGATGACTCTGATTGGTGGAACTCATGCTGGTGAGGAGGGGGGGGTGTCAGTACCCGATCTCTGCTGCCTGCACAATCCGTCACGAGGATTTACGACACTGCACGAATCACGATCTGTTCCCACGCTTCTGATGTTAGCCTCTGCCGGGAAGCTAATGTTAGTTTAGCTAACAGCTAATTCGGCTAACCGCTAGCTGACAGCTTGATTCAGTGTAAAATAACGTTAACTCAAACTTAACACTGGGTAAAGCCGTCTACAGCTGACGTAACAGCCGTTACATATGTTAACGGTTATTTTCAGGTTTTATTTTGAGGGTCTTTTAAAGTTATTACATGCTGTCTCAGCTAGCGGTTAGCCGAATTAGCTGTTAGCTAAACTAACGTTAGCTTCCTTTGTTCAGTGGTGTGCGGTGGTTTATGGGATGAGTAGTTCCTTCGCTCTGAGATGACGATGTGTACACAGTCTTGTACCTTTGACTTTTTGGGGATTTTCTGTTCGTTTTTTTACTCAAAATGATACGTTGTATGCTTATGAGTCATGTCCCACCTGGTTAGCCTAAGGCATGGTCTAAAGCTCTTTATATACGGATTTTCCCAGACGTCAATCAGAGAAATGAATGGGAAATTTACTTCCGGAACCCAAGGTCTCTCAGAGGAGGGGCGGGACTGTTGAGCTCTATACTCATTTTGGTCGAGGGGTAGGGCTAAGGGGAAGGGCTATATACCCCTTAGCGCCAAGCAAGGACGCAAGCTTACTTGAAAAGCAAGGGGTATCCAGATTCATTGCGCAACAAGGAAAATGGCTGCCAGGTTGACCAGAGAGACCCATAAATGTAAGTATTTTCAGCTTAAAGAATTGATTTAAAAATTACAACGGTCTTGTTTTGTGCTAACATAGTCCTGTACATATATATTCGCAACCAAATTTGTAATTGAAACGTTTTTAAACATCGCTAGCTTGCTATGCTAACGCTAAAGTTAACATTAATGTTAGCTACATTGCTTATTTGCACAACAGTCCCGCATTTCTCTGCCTTGAATGGACTCCATGCATGTCTACAGTGTTAACTAAACTCCATTAGCAGCGAATTTCGTTTGATATCAGCATAACACTACTTGCTTTGGAGACATCGATACGTGCTTTACATATACTGTCCTGTATCACACAGGGACGCCGGAGGAAACCCAGCAGCTGATCCACTTTCTGGGCTGAAAACGAGCAGAAGTTTCTGCGTTCATGTTGTAGCCATTCATTATTGTATTGGTACTGTATTATTGTAAACATGTGTAATTCATTCCTGTTCGTGCACCTGTACATTGTTGTTGGTTATGATACAGGACACTAATGAAACAAATGGGGTATAGAGGGAAAGGTTACTGGCCAACAGGCATCAGACTGGGGTCTGGAATTTCAGAATAGCTGTAGTTTTTTGTTTGTGGTCTTGTGTGTCTTTGTTTAGTTTTATACATTTGAGTGCCTTTTTTTTTATATGTGTGTGACATGTAAGTTATGGTTCTAATAGTTGTAATAGTTGTAATAATGTTTACTTTATTGGGCAATAAAGACAGCTTTTTGTTGTGGGTTTCTGAACATCAATGACATTCAAAACAGTGATAACTGAAACAGATACAACACACCATGCAGTGTGTATACAAATATTTATTGCAAACAGACCTAAGTATGTATGATGATGTAACCAAGTGGTGTCACATTTCATAGGGGTATGTTTTCACCCCTACCCCTTACCATTCGTTTTCGAGAGCCAAGGGCTGGGGTAAACTAAGGGGTAGGGGTAAGGGGCAGGGGTAAAACAGAGAAATGGGATTCAGCCTAAGTTTTAGATATTGATGTAAAATGTTTCAGGATAATGCACAAACCTAGTTGTAATTTTGGCTAGTGTGAGGAGTAACATTAATAGGGAAGCGTTTGCAATGCGGCTGTGGTAAGATACTAAACTAATTGTCGATACAGGTTGCATTTATGTGTATTGGATATAGGAGTCCTAATACATGTGATGGCATGGTGATATTTATATTGCAATGCTCAGTCAAATATAAAAGTGTCATAATCATGTTTTTTTTAATCACAATTTCTCTTTATCATCTTGGCTGAACATGGTTAAAGGTAAGCATATGAACTCTTCCTTGGTCGACAGACTATGCAAATATTAAAACCGTAAAAGAAATGTTTCATCCATAACATCATATGAGTTATCTTTATCTATTAGCACTAGCTCATTTTTAGATCTGGAACCTATACCAGTATACGGTGGCTGATTTAAGGTTCAGGGATCTGATTGCCGCGGGCAAGTTATTCTAAGAGCCCCCTGATGTCAGTGGGACTGTCTGGCAGAATAAAAGGCAAGGCAATAAACTGGGGGAAAAAGTAGCACACAGCATTGAAATCGGGACCTCCCCGAGGCGATGGCCCAACTGGCCCGTGGTTAAATCCTCCACTGAAAGTGTAATAATCACACCAGAGCCCCACAGAGGGAAAGGAAGAGAAAGAGAAAGAGTGGGGGAAGACACAGAGGTACCAAAACAAAAGCCACCCCTCTCTGTCCTGTTCTCTTTGTGCCTTCTATCTAAAGGGAAAAAAGACAGAAAAATCTTGGCACTAAGAAAGGGAATTATAGCGGCTGTGATGACGACTTATGGGAAAGTGGAACAAGATCTGAAACAGATCACAAGGGTTTATTGTAGCTGTGGCAGTCATTCTGATGTGTTTGCAGATATTAGCATTAGACTTGTACTCTAATCCTGTCCATAGGCTATCATTGGCTCACCCTGGCTGCAGATAAATGGTTAATAATACGTTGAGTACGCTAAGCAAGGGGCTTTGCAGTTGTAAGATTACTTAACACACATTTGTGCACAAACAGAATGTATTAGTTATGGCGGTGTTATCTGTGCTTTATAAGCTTTGTCTTGTCTTTGGCTATGGTGAATTTATTTTTCTGCCTCTCAAAAAATCAACAAAAAAGAAAGAACACCATTTGTTTAGATAGTAATATTAAGCCCTCCCCATTACACTCCTCTTGAATGCCTCTCAATTCTTTCCCCTTCAAGAGTGCCCAGCAGGAACTCCCATTATAAATCACATTTAGTACCTCTGACGTGTTAGAGGAAGTGATATAGCTGCCAGTGCTCTAATTGCCTTTGCCCTGCATGCCTCGTCTTTGTGCTCCCGTCTTACAATTTAAGACACTTGTGCAAGTTGAGTACTTCTGTATTTCATTTATCTGTGTCCATCTTAAGAATTGTGCAAATGAGGACAGCGTGGAACAAAACATAGTGTCATGTATTGTTTGAAAACATCAATTAAGAGAATGTTTTCTATCCAGAAACACAGCTTGAGTGCTACCTCTTTTGTTCTTGCTGGTAAATTGTGGGAGGTTGAATGGGCATGCTAATTATGACAGGAAAGGTCAAACTAATTAGCGCTCCCTTTGAACTTGCCAGTGAATGTTCCTAATATCTCCACACACACTTGACAGGGTTCAAATCAATCAAGAGTTGTCCTACATGCAGCCAAAATATCAACTTTTTGAGGAGGCTTTTATTTGCAGAGGGTTCGGTAACAAGACATTCACATGCGCAAATAGGCCTCTTTATCAAGTGGAAAGAGAACACTTTGTGCACCATTAAACCTGTACAATGCCGTAATCGTCTTTGTTTAGATATGTTAAATAAAGCACATCATTATGCTCCACTGGGTGCTAAGTGGTGTTTAAAGGGCCATAAATTCAATTAGACAACGTTTAATGCTGCCTCTAGACCATGTTAGTGCAGTGACGCACGTGATCCAAGGGAGGGTCGCGTCAGCCATTTTTAAGAATTATTACTTAGGATTTACATTTATATTGTCATTTTAATAGTATGGCCCTCTTCAACCGATAGGGGCCTCAGATGCTTCCAGGGCCCCAGCTCATTCCCCCTCCCTCAGGACTGCATCCCATTTGTCATATATACATAGCTAGGAAAAAAAATCTCTCAGTCTCAGTCATTAGAGCGGTCGTGTTAGCCTGGTGCTAATGCACAGTTTAGCAGCCACCGCAGAAAATGCTAAAGAGGTCCTGACAACTCCTGGGGGTTGGCTAAGTGTGGGCCAAGGGTTTCTGTGTGTGCGAGTGCGCACTAGCATTAGTGTTTGAAGGGGGGTAGGAAGGGGTCCCAGTGGTTGTTTGCCTGTTTTCCATCAAGAGCCCTCATCTCCTTTATCCCCTTTGTGGCGGAGGCCCTCCTCGGGCAGTTTCCTCTGTGGGGGATCTAAAAAGAGCAGCTGCTGGGGAATGAGTGCCATTTCCTCCTGCTGTCACCAGCACACTGGCAACCCTTAGTCCTCCTGTCCCCCTCCACCCACAAACCCCCTATTAATATGCATATGAACTTGTTTCTCTTAGTTCTGAACTCCAGTGACAAAGTGGGAAAGCATATGCCTGAAATATTCATGATCGCACGCAGTAATTAAGCGGTGGAGAAGGGAAGTCTACGAGGGAGCGTCACTACCCCTCTGCTGGAGTTAAAAATGGCTTCTTTTTTTCTTCAGCACTAAAAAGCACGTTGTCCTCTGCTTTTTCTGTAATTCTTCGAAGCATTTTCCTCGTTGTGTGTGCTGTTGTGCAACACAGTGCCATTTTCCATGTAAAGTTTATTGAGGCTTAAAAGAAGTGCAGTTTTTGTTGAGTGAGTTAACTTCAGTAAAGTGCTAGAGAGAACACACCGTTCTCCATTCATGTCCATCATTAACCCCTCTAATATTTCTTCCACGCAAACACTGAAACTTGTGAGATTATTAGATGATATTACTGCAACAGAATTTGTAAGTGGTGAATGCAACCTGCTGAGCAACATATTACGCTTAGG
This sequence comes from Sander vitreus, assembly GCF_031162955.1. Taxonomy (NCBI): domain Eukaryota; kingdom Metazoa; phylum Chordata; class Actinopteri; order Perciformes; family Percidae; genus Sander; species Sander vitreus. The sequence goes on along the minus strand of NC_135856.1, from coordinate 25,201,274 downwards.
TTTAGATAAGCATATTTTCACTTTAGGACCATAACCCTTTATTTAAAGTACTCTGGGCTGAAACTCTAATCATGTATAACTTGATCGTTCATGATAGTTCACAGAAATAAAAAATGTGAAGGGAGTTTTTTTTACTAGCAATTTCCTATAATTTACACTATTAACCCATTGGGATATCTTATTCATATCAATATAATTCATATAGGTTTTAACTCTAATAGCTGTTAATTACATTTTCCTGTATCTCAATGATCCCTTGGGGGTTATTTCAGCATTCGTGCACTCCATCTTTGGATGCAACATTTGATAAATACCCTGACAAGATATTACATTTTGAAATTGTTGGATTTTCTTTCATGGATATAACACAATATTGCAAAATTAGGAAATACATTTTGCATTGCATTATTGTCATTATTTTGCTAAATGTCCAGTTCCATGTGGAAAATGCACTTTATCTGTATGCTTTTCAAAGACAGAGACTTTAAATGTCAGAGAATAAAGCATGCTGCAGACCGTTCAGAGATTTAGCAAGAAGAATCAGAGGACACAGAGGTGGACGCCTCTGTACAGCCTCTAGAGAGATGGAGAGGGAGCGAGAGAGATGGAGAGAGAGGGAGAGAGAGAGATGGAGAGAGAGGGGGGTAGTTAGTTATAGAGAGGGAGAGGGCTGTGAGATGGTTGCTGAGGCTTGACAGCCAGGTAGATTGTATCTGACATAAAGCCCAGAGATGAAAGAAGAGCGGACAGCTGGCCCACTGCACTAAGCACACTCCATGCAGTTGCACTCACCTCGCCATGCTGCTTGCCCCCCCCCCCCTTTTTCGCTCCCATTCTCCTCCTGTTTACGCTCTCCGGGCAGCTCCTCAGGCTTGTGTCCACTACCTTCCACCACGGGATCATCTGGGCTCTCTGGGTCCCGGCTGGCCCTGGTTGGCCCATCTGAGGAGCAGTGGTCCAGAGTTCAGCCTCCCTCTCCTGCCTCCTGCCTCGTCTCAACGCCTCCCCTCTCCGCTCCGTGCCTGTCATCTCACAGCCCACTCAGTGCCACACTGGCTTGTTTTGTCAATAACCATTTATTTGTTTGCTGGAATGGCAGCAGCCATTACATCTGACCTCCCTGTTTCATCAATTATGGATAGATTATTGGATGTGAACATCTGCAAGAGCTTGCTGTTGGACTCACCTCCTGGCAGGGATTAGATAAAGTATTAAACTGTTGTTTATTGTCAGGCCAAAACTCTACTGGGAAGCCCGAGAATTTCTACAAACCCACAACAAAAAATAACTCTCATCAACAAGGCACCTTAAATAGTTTAGCAGTGCTGCTGAGGCCCCCTCATGGTAAGATATGGGCCATTTATTATTTACACTTATTACTGGTTGTTATAACACTCATGGTAAAAGCTCCTGGCAGATGAGGCTTAGTCATTCTTTGTCACCTTTGTAAATGTGTAAACCAGAGGCCAAAGGCACACATACACACATACATACATACATACATACATACATATGCTTGTCACGAAAGCAACTTTCTACTGGGAAAAGTCTTTCTGCTCTGCATAGAGAAATGGCCGCTGCTAAACCACTAATGATTGAGAGAACAGGCTTATTGACAGACCACATACACATACACACACAGTCTCAGGGGTCAGAGAGATATTTAAAAACACTTTTAGGTTATTTATTTTTAAAACATGCCAAATAAAATGTTTAACACATGAATTATAGATTGTAAACGGATATCTTCTGGCTGAAGATGTAACACTGGCATGGTATTTAAGTAATAGATGGGAATGGGGGAAATAGGCAGCAGTAGTGCTAAATAAGGATTAGAGTGATGGCTCGAGCTGTTCCACAAACTTTTCCAATACTGTCAGGGATGAATTTCAGTTTAACCATGCCATTCTTAATGTCATATTACACATTGACAGCACTGCTGCCCTTTACTGTCTCTCATTGTTGAGTCTGATAACAGGGCAATATGTTTGTTTACAGATTATTTATAGTTAAATTGTAGTTGAGACTTTAGTATGTCATACAATTATGTATTTAAACATTGAGCAGTAGTTAAAATGTAACTGAGTAGTCAAAAGCATAGATATGTCAGCAAAGGTTTATTACATAGAGAAATACAGGTGAAGTACTCTTTGTTCCAGGGTGTTTGTACATCAGTAAATAAATGAATAAAAGTCGGGAGAATGTTTTCCTCCCGATATCAATGCAATGTAAATCCTGGCAAATGTATGCAAAATTATCATTTCATCAGACAAAAGTGCTCAAACTCTTCAACTAATTCCTTCAGTCTTTAATTACTATTTGCTTGGAATTATTCATTTGATCAGCTGAATTTTGCGAAACAACAACATCCTCAATGGGATCATACAGTATCATCACAATATAATTACGCAGAAAGTTGTCGAACGACAATATTGAATTATTGCCTAGAACTTGATATCAGAATAATAAGAAATAAAAAAATATTTTTTTATCAATTTAACACGCCCTACTTTACGTTGTAAAGCATAAGCACCACAGCCAAACTGTGTCTTTCCTTTCCAAAACTACATTTCTTTCTGAGACATGTTTGTTTGTACAGATGACCTGAAGTTGGACGAACAGGCTTTTCTTGGCTGCTTAGTATCTTCCCCATACTGCGGTGAAGAAGAGGTTCCTGCACTGCCTTTTTAGTCCCCTGTCAAAGCCTCTCACAATTCACCTTCAAGGCATCTGCTCAGCTGTCAACACCAGTTGTCAACCCGACACTTAGCATTCACATTGTTTCTATGAAAATGAAGATATGCAGCACGTAGCCCCAGCATTTTCGTTAATATCTTTAGGTGGTTTAGGCAGTGATGTAACCTCTGTCAAACAGGAAGTGTCTGTTTTTTCCAGGCTTTACACAAAGAGAGTGAAAACCTCCTGTGTGCTAGAGAGTAGCGGGGCACTGTGCATCAAAATATCAGTGCAGGTTGAAAGGCACAAAATAAGGTCAGTGTCACCGCACTGCATTATTAATACCCCACTGTTTATCTCCTTGCCCATTGAATCTGTGCGCAAGAAAATGCTGCCTCCTATGAAATATTGATGCAATTTCCTAGCTTTACATGTAGAAGAAGCAATCGAAAAAACTAGGTGTTACACACTGGCAGCAGGTTGCTGAATGGCATGTTGCCTGGTAACATAAATTGTCAAACACAGCAAAACACTGGTGAACCGCTGGAGAAACAAGCATGTTGTCATGTTCATTGAAGGACGTATTGTTTGAACACTGGCCGCTCTGTGAATTATAAAAATATCTGTGGATATTCATTTATTTTAAGGATCAAAATAACTTTTAATATTAGTAAAATATTGCTGTCCAGGCGCCCAGGCAAACATTTTAGTGAAAAAAGTTACCCAGTGTATCCTTGCCCATGTTTGTTGTTTGTTGTGGTTATGGCAACGGCCAATGTTTTTCTCTGTGATTAAGTTCTAAAACAATAATTATAGAAATCTTCATCCACAGTATTTATACTATTAAAAAATGTGTTTATGAACACTTCAATTTATGAACAAAAATATCCAATTCTATTAAATGTGATATGAAATTATATTAAATCAAAGCTGAGTCAAATCTTATCAGCTTTGATTCACAGCGTATCGTATCGTTACATATTTATCTGTATTGGCTAAATTGAAGGCCTATTAGTAAATGTGGCTTGCCATATTAATGTCTTGGACCTAAAAACCTGACCTGGCACTTGTCATTCACTTCCAGTATTCATTTCTAAAGGCATGATTCATTGTTAAAGGTGTATTTATTTTGAACTGATAGCCCCTTGGTTGTTATTCCGTTGCACCTCACTTCAAAGTATAGATAAGTAGCTGATGGAAAAAGCATTTTTTGGAGAAAGAGGGATAGCAGGTATTTGCACTTTGAGGGAGAAATCATGAGAAAAGTGTGTCTGTTTGACCTTGTCCAATAAGTACAGAATTTATGTGGCATTTTAAATTTTATTTTATTTGTTGCACCTCATACAATTCTTCGTTGATGCATCACCATCATCAGCACACATACAGGTAGTAAACAACGATGCACCACTATAAAGCACAACACGCTTTCTCCCTTTTGTCTTTTGTCTCTTTCATGTTAAAAATCGCTTACTAATTAAGCCAAATGCCACTGCATCCAGAGTGCATGCTTACACACACACACACACACACACACACACACACACACACACACACACACACACACACACACAGACAAAGGGAGAGGAAGAGAGAGAGCTCTCTAATGATCAACATGCGCCAGCGTCTTTATTATCCCAGCCAGCCCGCCTGTGTCTCTACAGCCAGCTCATGTGCTGTTTAAGTGATTATAAATCATCCCACAGTAATGGCTGAGATTAGCATAGTATCAAAAAGCTTTCTTCATGCATGATGTGGTAACATCTCAGGGCCCTAAGTGTTTTATGGTGAGTGAGACCGTATCACCCACTGTCATTAACAATCTAGTGGTGGCCACGCAGGCGGCTATACTCGGGCTGCTGCTGTTAGTGTTACCAGATGCGTGAGGAAGATGCAGGCTTGGACTGCAGCCCATTATGGGTGCTGCCTGTCAGGAGCCATTAGGCACATGCTTTTTGATTAATGCTCTAAGTGATGGTGTGAGTACTACTCAGAGACCAGCGCAGGGAAAGAGGGGAAAGAAAAGGTTATTGCCTCACTAAGGAATGCCTGAACGGGCGCCGTAGTGTCAGCGATGATGATCGTGATTATGGTCTACCTTTTGCCAAAAGCGTTGGATGGGTGTGAGGGAAGCTTTGTGATGAATCTTTTGACTGATCAGAGTGGTTTAAGGCTCTGATTTCCTCTTCCTGTTTTTGAGGGGATCCAGCTTAGGGAGAGGATCTCAGGGTGTTCTCTCCCCCCCCGCCCCAATCACACCGCCTGCTATTGTGACCCATGAATTATTGATTAACCTTGGTAAAAGAAAAGATATAACTGTGGTATGCTTTGACCTGCCTCTTCTGTGGTGGTAAAGTGGTAATACCAAATAGATATGCATATGCATGCAGATGATTGCATAAGATCGATTAAAAATAGGATAAAGACTAGCATGTGTCTGTATGATTGCTGTTTGAATAGAGAATCTTTTCCCATCTAATTGTTAAAAAAGACACATGTGGTCTGAATTATATTTGAGTGGGGTGTTGATACAGACTATTTTAACATAAATAACTTTTATATAAGTGAATAAGTCATCATCTTTCACATATCTGTTGTGACAAAATACGATATCGCAGATAGTGAACTTCTTAGAAAAATGTGAAGCCAAAGTATTTATCTGATCACTGCCTTCTAAAAATTTCATTTGGGCTGCCATCTCTGTGTAACAAGTTATTCTCCGGAGCAACAAGACCCATGTGTTCTCATGACATGTTCAAATGAATCCATCTGTTCAGGTCGTGTTCCTGTGATGATCTCACCTTCCACAGCGGATCAATAAACGAAACGCTATGTTTAAACTGAATCAAATTTTCCAGTTGTAGGGTTGGGCTTTCATCCGCAGCAAGCCCCTACAGTCCTCTCTCTTAGCTTTACCGTATATACAATTAAACGCCCCAGTAACCTGCGCGTTTCCATTAGATTGGACCTGTAGGGATGTAGCCGCACGTTTACCCCCACCCCAACCTAAAAGAGATGACCAGCCGCAGTAATTGCACGGCGCTGTGTTTACATTTATTCATGAAACGGAGGACCGCCTTTTCATCCCCATTTCCACCTGTCACCCATTCCATTTGCCGCGTCAGGAGAGAACCCCTCCTCGCGCCCCCATCAAACTTGGTGCTACAATCACTAATCAGTCCCTCCCCTCACGAAGAACCGCTGCCTACTTGTTCCCTACCGATATTTGATTCCCCGCCAGCCTGAGCGAATGATTACGTTTTCATGCATTTGGTTCCACCAAAATGTAAGAGCACTCAGCCACGTCCTTTATTGATTACTTCTAGTGCAAACAGTAGGCAGAGTGTGATATACATAATTGGACAGTTGTCAGGGGAGGTCTAGCAGTGATAACCAGCGTCTTATTTCCCCTCCCCGATGGATATATGACACACTTTGTGAAGTGATCGCTTGCTCCTTATGTGGGGAAAAGATAAATATGTTGGCTAAATGGCTTTAACGATGTAAAGCCACATACACACTGCGCTAACAATGACAACAATGTGCTGATAGCCTGATGTTGATCTCACCATGAAGAAAAGTGTTTAGTGATTGCTGCGATGATGAAATAACACCCGTTTTTGACTGATGTGAGAGTGATAACACATCACCACCAATACAGTGTACAGCACAGTCCTATTTCTTTGAACTACCGTATATTAAGACAAAACAAGACTCTAGAGAGCAGACAGAGACGCCTTGTAGGTAATATACACAACATGTGCTTGGCTAATTATTTTCCTGGATGCTTATAACCACAATAAACTGGCGGCACATTGTTGGAACAAAACCCGGCTCACCAAGCCAAAATACTCTCTCTCTCTTCAGCCTCTAAAATTACATTTTCAGAAGCACAGTAGAAATAATAACACTCTAATCATCGCTAAAGTAAACATTGTTCTGTTAAAAAAAAAAAAAAAAAGACATCCTTAAAGTTTGTATTTTAGTAATGAAAAGCAAACAGTGGCTGCCGCAATTGCCTGACCCGTGACACAGAGGTGATGAAATGTCCCAACAGAATCTCAGTATAGCTCCGTCTCTCTCATGATAATAGATTCAGCCGCACAAATGGTAGAACCACAGATGTGTAATAACTCCATCAAACTCACGTTTCTGTGTTTTCACAAGGTTAGACACACACACAGACACCCTCTGGAATTTCCCATTTTACTCCTCCTCACCCTTCATCCATTCCAAAGAATAATTCTGTGTGGTCAAGGTTACAACCACTGTTTGTGTTTGTTGGGTAATCATACAGCATTTCCAAGGTAAGCCTCCCTCCACTCTGGAGCCTTCACATTACAAAAACATCCACTTACACGGATTCATACATGGAGACATTGACACTGGTTGAGAGTTTGGTGGGGGCGAGGAGGCAACTGAAGTGGGACCCAAACAGAATCCATTTTTAATGTGGTGTTCCCGCTTGGACATGTACTCTTTCAAGTCAGCATAGAAAAAAAAAAAAACTACAGAGACTTTGCTCCCTTTGACCAAGGCATTGTGGCATCAGAGATGAGCTGGTGCCTGTATAAGGAAATGTAAATCTGTTATAGAATCCCACACAGAATAAAAACAATAGGCTACTGATATCTTGCCACACAGTGGTCACACAGACCTGTCCAAACATTTCCCTGTATCTGCAGCCACCCGGCATGTAAGTGAAGTGGAAATGACATGTTCAGTGATCCAAACTCATCTATGAAGTCAGCGGTCCCAGAACACATTAGTGTCGCTCTTTACTGTCTACCTATTGCTGCCATTGCATTTCTTAAAGGATAATTCTGGTCTTATTTTGGTATAGTTTGGGTCATTTGTCCTATTGCTAATAATAACATTATTTATACTTACTTAATTAACTTAAGTTAATTGCTGAGAGCTGGGACCATTGGAAGATTGCTAAAAAAGGAAATCCATCTGGGCAAGAAACATGAGAGGACGATCATACAGATCAAGGAACTTCTTCGGAATTAAAAAGAAAATGCAGTAATCAGTACAATTATTATCCAAGATGTCCTTCACAAATGTCTATCACAGGGCGCCTCCTTGGTTGAGCTTTGACCTACCGTACTGGAGGTAGTTGCAGTTTTCCGGGTGCAGAAAGGGCATATAGCAGACATTTCGGGTGAGCTCAATTTTGGTTTTACCTTCGCCGACTGTTGACTTGTTTACTACCTGTCTGATCCTGTCTAAAGGAGTCATTATGCTTCAACCGAAGTGTTTGTTGGATGTCTGAAACCCCGTCTCATCTTCCAACCTCAATATTGGAAGGGCTGCATAGGGCAATTTATTTTAACTTTCTGAAACCGAACGTATGCCCACTTCACAGTGTGATTTGCCAGAAGTGAGAGAAAGTACACGTGGTTTGAGCTTTCTCAAGCTCTCTTTTTTAATTCTTCACACAATTTTCACTTCACACAATTTTCACTGTCCGAAAGTGTGACGTTAACCCCATTTGAACAATAAAAGCGCTGAGATGGTCAGCTTTTTACTTCCCCCCATTATTTACATGATTGATTGATTGATTACAATTGTAGAAACGAATGGAAAAGATGTGTAAACCGGAAGATTACATTTTCCAACATATTCCCCAACATTGCAGAGAACCAAAAAGAAAAAAGTGTGCCTGGCAACTTGCATATGCTGTGGCTCTTGTCCAGGTCCCCTTTCCCTTCAACTTCATAAAAGCCAAAATGCTTCCATACACTAGCTTTTAAATCAGGGGGTGCTGGTCAGATTTTATCCGTCTGGTAGCTCACGCTCCGCCATTCTCACCAAAACTCAAGAAGTAGCCTAGCTTAGAACACGCATCTCAGCAGTCTTTCCTAATGACTTGTAGCCAACAAATTCCTAAGACTCTCAGGTGGCTTCCTCCAACCAGGCTCTGCGTGATGATGAAAAGCCTGAGATAAAATAAACTGACAGTTGCAACTCATTGCGAGGAGCAGGCAGCACCCTAGCAGCAGCTGAGACCCCAGGAGCCCAGCACTCCCTCTCTTATTTTCCCCATCATTTCCTCCATCACCCCCTCCATTCTCCTCTGCCCTCCTGTGTGTCTCAGTGTGTGTGTGTGTGTGTGTGTGTGTGTGCATGTGTGATAGACTGCAAGTGTGTATGTTTGATGTATGTGTGAATGCATTGGTAGTGGAATTGTGTGTGTGTTTGTGAGCATCTATATGTGAAAATGCATTTGGTGGATGAGTGTGTTCTGCAGAGGGGGTGCAGTTTAACTACTGGGAGGGGAAACTGGATGCCCCTGCCACTGTTCCCTAATTAAAGCCCATTCCCGCCTCTTTTATTTCAGTCCATTAAGCAAAAAAACGTGGCCACCCCTCTCTCGCTTCCACACATGACACACTCCAATCAATACACTCCCACTGGCTGCCTCACTGGGTTCCTCAAATGAATAGATTGCAGTGCAACATTATGTCTAATTGAATTTTGCTGAGGACGCTATGCAGAGCACTGTTGCAGGGTTTCAGATCTGTTCTTAAGGTTAAAACAAAAGGTTTGTCAAAAATGAAATTAATAGATTTTGAAAATGTATTAGCATTAGTGAGATTCCTTGAATCCTTGTGTCAAATCAAATCTAAAACAGACACATGACCATAATGATACACGTAGGAATTTTTTGTTGATATGTTGTTGTTGTCGTAGACTTTAAAATCATTATTAGTATCACCACAATACAAGATGAATTCATGCCTGATTCATTTTCACTCTTTTTGTTTTGTGATATCAAAGCAGTACGCCATAGCTAAGCTACAGCCACCTAGCTATCCACTCAGCATCACAAAGGTTCACATTAGCACATCAGGCCCCGGGAGAGAGCCTCCTCCTGGCTGGTGGCTGTGGGGGTTCAGCCAGGGATGGGGGATGGGGGCTGGGGGCTGGCAGATGGTTCAGTGGTATGTCTGACAGACTGACTGATGGATGGATTCACAGCGCTGACTCTTTCATTCTTCTCTTGTGGCTATGGCCACAATCTCTACTAAAGTCCCTTTGTATGACATTTACAGTACATGGACTGCCATCTCTCTTTTAGCAAGTTTTTATCTGTAGTTCCTTGACGCAACAATACACGTGGAGGTAACATTTTTATAGGATGTCATCCAGACTAGGGCTGTTGTTTTTATTCAAACAAATTTAACATTTGATCTAAAATTCACAGTATGTGTAAAAAACAACAACAACTTGTAGCTACTCGTACATAAACTGCATCTCACAGTCAGGAGTGAACCATGCTCAAAAATGCCCCTTACTCAGCGCCTTGTAAACTAGGCTACTGTCTTATCTTTGTCAACACAAAATGTAGTATACTAGCGAGCCATGCACAACAGATAATTGTGACACCAAACCATTTTACATGGTACATGAATAAATCTTGGATGCAGGTGAGCTCTTTAAAAAACAACTTCCTTACAGTGATGGTACCACAACAACAAATCTAAAGCCCAAACTTGATTTTTTAGAAAAATGACGGCCCTTATCCAGACATGACAAAAGCTGATTACTATTAGAAATTTTTGAATACCAGGGCCAATACTATACCTGAGTTATGGTACTGATGCAAAAATAATGCTTTATCTGATACTTTACTTAAAGAAATATTAAATATATTATTAAATGTCTACAAAACCCTTTGTTCATTTAACAAAAGAAGCCAAACATATCTATAATCTACAATTTTTGATACTCAGTGTATACTCAGTATACTCAGATACACATTTTGGTTGGTACCAAAAAAGGTTTGATACACAGCCCTACACAGCAGAGAGAACTTTTCCTATGTTTGTTCCTAAATTCAAAGTGTTTGGTATTTTATTGATCAATTTGAAAATGGGAGAATAATCAGATGTTAGCAGCTACCAGTCTAATCCTCAAGATGTAACAGTCTCATCTTTCTTAATTGATTTGTTTGCCTCTGTCAGTGAGTTTCAGTGCGAACATCTCATTGTGTGTCTTCAGTGACCACTGCAGCTGTTCCCATACCAATTAGCACGATGGCTCAAAGCAGGTGCCAAGGCAAATATTTAGCTAATTATCAATATTTAATAACATTTCTGCACTGGCTCCTTTCCTAAGGTCCAGCAGAAGCTATTACATTTCACCCCATAGATACATAGCAATGACATGTAATAACTGCTTGAATATAAAATAGATTAATAATTTAAAGTGAGCCAACAAATTAGGACCATCATTTAAAAAAACTAGGCTTGAAACCATTTTGCATAAAACCAGCCCAGTTCAAGGTAATGCCACGGCTCTCGTGATAAAAAATTACAGCATTAATTCAGCAAAGTGAACTTATTGCTCCGACTCCTTCTCAGAGATCCCTGGAGCATTCGAAGTAGAGGAATGAAATGATAGCAGTCACAGGCACAGAGGCGCTTATTTCCATTTCCCGCATCAAACCTAGTTTGAGCTTCTGTGTGTGTTGTGGTGAAAGGGGAAGGATTGGTCCTTTTCTCCTTGTGGTACAATTACTGAGATCCCTATGAATAGTGTGCTTTTATACTGAAGGTTCCCTCCCAGAGGGGCTGAGGCCTCTACCAGAAGTCCATTGTGTACACACAAACACAGAAAGATATACACACACACACACACACACACACACACACACACACACACACACACACTGTGACCTCTCTGGGTCATTGCTGGAACTACATAGACATGTCCCACCTTTGATGTAGGGATCTTAACTGGCATCTTAATTGACTCTTCAAGCTGTCTCAAATGAAAACAATCAACAGGAGTTATTTAGTCTTAACACTAAAGATCCACCTCTGGTTACAAAACGAGGTTGGCTGTCAAGTGTACTACACATGTATGTACAAATTGGCACATAACAGGGTTAGTTTTATACGTGTATTATCGTGAAAATCGGTGTAAGTGGGTGTTGTGAGATTTTCAACATTAAAGTGCGTTTTCAGAATTCCTGTTCAATTCCCACTGAGCAAATACTTCACTTGTGCAGAGGATCTGCAGCACCTTGCGCGGCAAACTCTTTTAATGGAGCATGTTGCTGGAGGCATCGTTGCTTACTTGTGTGATATTACCATTTACCTGCTGTTTTGAATTTTATTTGAATTGGGATGAAAAGATCAGGAGAAGGTGTTCGCTGGCAGACGTATCTGAATCCCAGTTTTTTCTTCCTCTTCCACATTCTAATTTGAGGCATGCCAAATGACTTGACATAGCGTTTTATACTTCTATACTTCCCATGTGCCTTTTGGGATTTAATCTGCTTTGGCAAAGAGTGAGAGAGAATTTACATCATTTCCCCAAGGATATGCATGCAGAGGGCAGAAAACATCAATCGGCAACCTTACACATTGGATCATTGTTGATAAGGCGTTGTCAAATGTTTTGAATCGTATAAAATGAAGCCTTCTCATTTTTAGCTCATTTTAGATCAAATATTTTGGCATTGTCAGTGTTCAGAGATCCATTTATGGCGAAAAGGAGTGTGTGAGGCAAATTACATCAACTTACATTCAGATGTAAGTTCACTTAAACATCTGTGTTTAATGTGCAGTCTATCATCAGACACACAACAGTTCCAAACTGGCCCTCTACACCTTAAACTACAGCCATGTTGGCTAACGGCATGGCTCTCAGGGTGGCATTGTCAGCCCAAAAATACCACTTTACTGGTATCTTAACAACTATTCGATGGATTGCCATGAAATTCTGTACAGACAATCATGGGCTACAGTGGATGAATCCTAACTACTTTAATGTTTCCCTACCTTATTCTAGCTTCACCAGCAGGCCAAAGTGAAAGCCAGTGAAAATCACTAACTTGTTCAAGCAAAATAGGCACAGTTATATATAATAGATGATAACGTCTTGCAACAGTGTGTTTTATCAAGTAATATTGCGAGTATAACAATCTGCCAAATTCAACGTTCAAGTTCACTCTTTTAAAACGTTCCTCTGTAGGAATAAAAATAAACCTAGGGATAACTTGTGACTGTTACAGGTAAAGGCTGAGGAACATGATGATGTTTGAATTTGGTGATATTCACTTACCATATTACTTACCATCCTTGTTTCTGTTATTTTATACACCTAATGTAAACAATCTCTTTTTTTTTCAAGAGGCTTTTCTGCCTTTAATTGATAGTACAGCTAGGTGAGAAAGGGGAAAGACATGCAGGATTTGAACCCTGGACCTCTGCATTGAGGCATAAACCTCTCAGTATATGTGCGCCTGCTCTACCCACTGATCCAACCCAGCCACGTAACTGATCTCTTTTTAAATAATCAAGGACAATATTTGTCTTTTTAGCAATGCAGCTATAGCAATGTTAATGATCTAGCCAGACAGCTTATTTAATTGACAAATCTGACCTTAAATATTACTTTCTTAAGCGTATCTCTAGATCATTGCACAGGTTAGATGCAGGTTTTATTTACAGTTAGTTAATTTTTGACAAACTTGGCAAAATAGAGTAACATAGAGTCATTCCTGTAAATCTTCAGCACAGTGTTTTCAGCAAGCAGGTTGTGCATATGCTCTGATATACAATACACATAACATGCTCTGTTGAGTTACATGGACATTATTCCCTCAAATTGGATATAATATTTGACATAAATCCAAAAAACGGTTTTGGAAACTGATATTTGGTGATTAATGTAAAGCTTGGTTGGTTGTGCAGGGTTATTATTTTAAGCTTGTAAAACTGTTTGTTTCAATGTCCATAAAGGGTAGAAAGACATTATACTAATTTTACAAGATAAATGATGAGTTGGTTCTAATCATAGACTGTAAAGGGCGCTGACACACCAACCCAATTATCGGCCGTCGGACAGTCTGGCAAGGTCGGTGACTCGAGTCTGTTCGATGTGTTCCGTGCCATCGTCAGCCGGAGGAGCTGTCGGCCTTCATTTTGACCGATTTGACTTGTTGAATCGGCCAGTGGGGAGTCGGACTCAATGACTAATCTGATTGGTGGAGTGCTAGCCCTTGACTAGTGAATCAGTGCATGAGAAAACCGCCAGTATCTTCTTATTACTAGCCATCATACTAGCCATTTCTTCCGTTCAGCGAGTAATGGCAACAACGATCCTTCTTGACTACTATCAACACACTCTGATGAAAACAATGATTGACGACAGTATGCTCTGTGTTTACTAGGTCTAGAGAGATGTTCCATCATTTCTGTTTTTAATTTTTTGGGCGACAATACAGATTAGTGCCGCCTGCTGTTATGGAGACATATTACTTTTTGGACCTTGGGGAGCCGACTGATCAGTCCGACTGCCTTTTCTGACGACGGTCGGCCGTCGGGTTGGTGTGTCAGAGCCTTAAAAATAATGGATGAAGCTTCGGGGTCTGAAAAGTAAAGCCAATGCGGAAGTGCCTTAAACCTGCATTCTATCTAATTTCCAGCAGGAGGCTGCTCCACTGGTTGCAAAAAAAGCCAGTTTCTATAGAAGTCTATGGGAAAATGACCCTGCTTCTCACTTGATTTATTACCTCAATAAATATTTTTATAATGAGTTTATGGCCTCAATCGCTAGTATTAAGTCTTTTTCTAAATTATGGTCCCATTTATTTTAAAATTGACAATAAAGCAGGGGATGCTTTATAGCGTGGCTACACACCGACCTGTCAGTCATGACAGAGGCTTAGCAATGCTAACCATGGCACTGTGTACATTAAAATAATAATAATAATAATAATAATAATAATAATAATAATGTTTGTGGGTGTTGTCACTGTTTTCGTTTTAAACATTGATACTCTCACTGTGTGTTTTCACTTCATCAAACTTAATTGGAACATTCTGTTCACCTAAAAATGTCTTGTTTAGCGTTCTGCCAACCAAACTAGCTACCGCTAGCGTTTGGAAGTTTGCCGATTTCAATCAGAGATGTAACACATTTTCAAAGACAAGACATTAAGGCATACAGAGTACACATATTTAGGGAGATGTTTGTTAGATCGAGAGGCCTCTCAGGCTTTTACTATTCCCTGTGGTGGCTGCGTGATCATCCTCGGCTCCAACCAAGTTCCTCCCACGTATGTTTTTTTTGGGTTTCTAAACAACTGGTGAGAAAAAACCCAGTTCCAACTTAAATTAGTCCCATCAGAAGATGTCAGAAGTGCTACATCTACATTTTTCCAGTCTGTCTAAATGTGGGCTCTAGGGCTGGGCGATATGGGCTAAAAGAAAAATCCCTGATTTTTTCACAAAAAATCCAATTTAAGATTTAAATCGGTCCCCCCTACTTAAAATCAATCTGCAGATGACAAAGAAATTGTTCAAAACAAGTTTTAACTTTATTTTGTTTTGACTCATACACACACGCACACACACACACACACACACATGGGGCATGTATAACATTATGATTATTCATGCCAATTTTGTGGAAATATAAATTGGTTTGAGTGTTTTCCCTACCATTGTTTTGGGGGGAGGCAGCCCGCCCCCCATGAAAGAATGACAAAATTATATAATTATGCCTAATATTCAACACCAACAAAACAGATGCGTGAGATAAAGCTGTTTTCACACATACAAGTAATTCACTTCTTGTTCCTTGCTAAAAGTTCAAATCATTTTGACTTTAGGCGGGCAACATTGCCCCTATTTTCACCTGTTGCTGAGTAACGTACATTAACATCCCATGGTCTCATGAATGTAGCATAGCAAGCTCCTTCGTAGTAACTGGCAGTAAAAAAAACGTCGAAGAGGAGCTCCGTGCTACAGAACGCCGATTGCTAGTTGTTTAAGCCGCTACAGACCTCCGTCACAGCTCGGTTGTATCAGCGGCATTCAGTAGATGTGTTGAGCCACAACAGAGTTCCTCAACACTGCCTCTGGTGCTCCGCATGGTGCTCCGTCAGGTCAGCTGTAGTTGGTGGTTCACTTATTCGAGAATAGGTGACTGTCAGCCAGGTACAGAGCACCGCAAGCTGCCGGTCATTTCGGCGGAGATTACGGTTAAGTAAGTAATGAAACGACTAGTTAAGAAAAGAACTAATGTTAGTCCCTGTCGCTGCCATGTTGTTTGTGTATCTCTATGGCAAACGCGTGGGGGGAGGGCTGAGCCCGTTCGGAACTACGGGAGCCCAGAGGGGAGCGTCGGCGGATGTTAAGGAGAAAACCGATTTTCATTTAAACAAATCAACAATAATATAATACAATAATCAATAAAATTGATTTATCGCCCAGCCCTAGTGGGCTCTGAACCTGGCAACCCAAACGCATTTTTCAATTTTAACATTATAGTGACCTGTTGATGACCAGCAAAGCATCACTAAGTGTGTAGTTATTAAACTCAATGACCAACAATTTGTAAACCCTTCATAATCTTCTGTATCATAAAATGTTATTCATTAATTGTAATTTTGTAATTAGAATTGTGATTTTATTGTAATTACAATTGTAATTTGTGCCATACAATATTCATTTTATTATTATGTTGAAACACATTTATACACAAGACCTGTGTTAAAAACAAAACCATAACAAAAAAACTTACCTGTTTAGTTTCACATCTGGTTATTGTTTCAATTCTGAAGAAAAACAAGAAATAGCAAGGGACTCACTGATAAAAAGAAAACACCAATTTATGGGTTTTTCACTTTGGAACCATGGGAGAGGTCTTTAAGGGGGACTGGTATCTTTTAATAAAGAACAGGCTTCAAAAGAACAAAAGTTCAACCTTCAACAACCCTGGCACAAGACAAAAAAAATGCTATTATCACAGATTAGAAACATTTTGGTTGGCTGGGATTAAAAAATAACATTGATTTTAGGGAAAAGACACCCAAGGGTAATCCCAGCGATACAAGGGGTATCAGGACTTTTAGGTTTTCATATATTCTGAGAAACCAGTTGTATCCATGTATTTTTGCTTGACATGAAAAACATACTTGTCAATTATCTGCTTGACAGTCATTCATAGTGTATAACCTTTGTTTGAATATTATTGCCATGCACAGTTATTCTTTGCTTACTGTCAATCAGTTGTCACCCACAGGAAGAAATGGAAGTCTCTGTTTCAGGAAATAATCCCTGAAAATCCACATTGCCATACAAATAGTAATAATCATATCCATCTCCTCTTTTTTGCATGTCTTTGTTCATTGGGACAGTGGTTTATTTGAACTTTTGATGTGGTTTAATTTTATATTAACAACAAACAAAAAATGGGAGATGTACTGTTAATGTTTGGAGTATTTTTTAAACACATAGGTAGAAGTAAATTTGGCATATTGATATTAATATTCTCCTTTAAGGCTGCCCAAATATCCAGTCTCAAACCTCAGGTAAATTGGAGGTCCTTGAACAGTAAATATACTTGAAACATACGGACATCAAAAAAGACCTTCCCAAGGACACACATCTACAGGTAAAAAGGTGAAAAATTTATTTTGAATTTAAGTATGTGAGACCTTAATGAGACAGAAAAAAAATCACACAAGGTCGTCTTTCGTAAGAGAACAGAAATCCCATCCCTGTGGCGCAGAAAAGACAGAACTTTTTGTTTTAGCAAACTGCCCATCAAATAAGCATAATAACCATCAGAATTCATACGGTGTTCTGAGACTCCTGAAGGCAAGCGGCCCCACTCAAATTAGCAGCTCTGATAAATCACCATTAATTAGCTAATAAAAGCCAGCAGGTGGTTTGGAGCCCAAAGACATTCCCCGGTTGTCTGAATTATGTATATTACAGCAGTGCACTGATCAAGTAAATGAGTAGGGGGAACAACAGATAGGAGTTCTGGAGGGCCCTCATGTAGGCATTATGCGCCAATCAAATCTCCTGCAATTCCACAATCCCACCCACAGGAATACAAGTGGCTCTGACCCCCACTCAAATCACATAACACACAGGGCTCTGGTGTGAGGCATATTTATACATGGATTATGCATACAGAATACAAAGTTTGCCTTAGCCCACCCCTGAATGAAAAGCTTGTAAAGATGTTATACTTCCATTATAGAAACATAAGGCAATTATTTGGAGAACAGAGAAACACGGTTTGATTGAGACACAATGACCTCTCTACATCGAGCTGACAAGGACAGCATATGTTCTTCATCATCTTCATCGTCATACATCATTTATCACTCAAACCGCACAATGTGTTGTGGCTGCATTACCTGATGTTAAGCCAAGAATGGGACTTCCATGTCTATTTGAACCTAGGCCTAACTTTATTGGCTACTTATGCTCAACATTCACTCAATCCTGGTGCTGTAATGAATGAGATATTATAAAAAAGCTGTGTGAGACCCAAGTCTGACTGTATGGAAAAAGATAAAAGATGTTTGTTCATCTCACTTCAGTTTTATTGCTGCACAATGGGATTGTCATGCAGACAAACTGAGCAACACATACTGTATATAATAATAGATCGATACTTGGCGTCTGTTTATCGATACAGTATTGCCACAGAAAATATCGCGATACTATGCTGTATCGATTTGTTCCCCCCACCCCTATAGTATATATCATCATATATATCAATATAATGATAAAATGATCTGTACCATGATTGTACCATGACAATTTTATCCATATCATCCACCACTTTCTACGCATTTGAAAGGACAAGATGTATCTTTACAACTTTAAATTCTGGGAGTATGAACCTGAGTTGACAGGACCAGAACATTATACAAGGAGAGAGAAAAAAAACTGTCAAGGTAGCACAGTTAATAGCAATTATGACCATCTGTTTTTAACAAAGTGTATCATAAATCTGTAACATTGACTGTATGGAACACCCTACGCATACATGTATAGATACAACCTTCACTGAAAGTTGCCCATCGCAATTTCCCAGAGCCAATTATCAGTTTTCTTTGTTTGACCGGTTATCTAAATGGTTGTTGATTAAATTTGATTGAATCAGCTCCAAAGTATTATATGACTTGGTATATTGGTTTTGATTTTGATCATTATTACTAAAGGTGGCGGTGGTGATGATGGTATTATTATTGTTTTTATTATTCTTATTATTATTATTATTATTATTATTCTTCTTCTTCTTCTTCTATTATTATTATTATTATTATTATTATTGTTTTTATTATTCTTATTATTATTATTATTATTATTATATGGCCTTCTCTCCATGTCACCTCTCAACCCAATTTTCCTTGTTCTCGTACTCGTCCTGCAGGCCTTAACTGCTTAGCGATGTCTCTCCTCCCATTTTCCCATATATGTCCTAGACACCAACAGATGACATCCTCAGAGATCGCTTAAAAACTGAGCATGAGCTTAACAACTCACTTAAGAAAAAAAAGGAATACCACTTTTCGAGAAAAAACAACAACTGACAAGATACTAGCAAACCAATTGAAACAAAGCCTCAACACTTAACCTATGACTTCTTTCATGCTTGCTAGCTCTGTACTCCAGTTCAGGCCTTTTGGTCAGAGGTCATGAGCAAACTATCAAAGATTCTGGGTCTCAGCATCTCTTTTTGCCATCCATGTGTCTTCTGGGTGATTGCTCTACACTTCAAGTTACACAGCAGTTCACGCCATTTATTTGCATGGCTCTAACAATAGCTGTAAGACTAACTATGTTACTTAACTGGAAGGACCATCAACCACTGACTTAATACTTGCACACATGCATGTGCATACTAATGCAAATATAAACAAAACAGGGACCCACTCATATGAACATTGCTCCTTAGCGCTACTAGTGGTTAAAAACTCTACAGGGTACCTTTTAAGTTTGAAATGATTTACTAAATCTGAGCACAGAAATACATAATGATGTAAAAAGTCTTATGACCAGTTTTCCCTAGAAAATAATCAGCATCATGGTACGTTTTCACACCACTTACCTCCACCGGAGTGAAGTGAAGCACCCACTTGATAAAATCCCTGAGAAGCATCATTAGCCTGAATAGGGGTTAATAGAGGTTAATTCAACATGTAAATGCTGCGTTACGTTATCACAGAAGGGATGTTTTAGTGCATTTTGATGAACTGTTGTTTTTGTAAAACTGCATATTTTGCACATTATAATCCGTCTAACTCTGTTCAATTCTGCCACTGTCAGAAATCTAGTTTGCTTCTTTCCTCCTTGGGTAAATGAGCTCTTTTCTCTGGGTTAGATGTCCTGAGGCAGCCACTTGGCAGAGGGTAAAAGAAATGGCAAAAAGGCATCCACACAAGTGGGACATGGGAGCAGATGGGACACTGATTGCAGTGTTGTTTACAGCTGTTGAGGTCCTTCCATACTGCTATATAGAGGTCAGAAACTATGTCTGTCTGCCACATTTCACAGCACAGCCACTGAGATACACAGGCATCTCCCCGACAAAGCTCACCGTCGATATTAGCACAAAAAAAAAGAAACATGACGATGGATTATATTTTTTGGGGTTTTTATCAACAGGGTTATTTTTGGGGATGATTCTTATTCTTTCAGTCAATATCAGAGTTCTTGTTTCCCTCAAAATGTTCTCACAGGAAAAACTGCAAAATGCACGTGCTCACGCAAAGTGAGAAGGAAATAAAAAGGACAGCAGAAAGTGAGAAAGAGAGACTATCTGGAAGGAAAGCCATCCAACACAAAGGTCTTTGACGATCGTTAACATTTCTTTATGTTCGCATTGAATCACTTTATATGGTTTTACTAGGGACGTTGACCATTTAGGATTGCTCCATCAGGGTACTGACTATAGTCTGTATCTCGAACAATAATAGCCCAGAGCGGCAGGTGAAATATATGCAAAGTAATCAACCTTTTGCAAAGGCACCTCAGAAGCACACATTTCAACAGCACAGTGTAATATAATGTAGTGGGTGACATCAACTTGCTTTGCTGAGACATTATTTTCAACAAAGAATTTGCATGGCAAGATCATGTAACTTTTGTCACAGGCAATATAATTGCTATATACCTCTCATTTACATTGCAATACTTGACACACTGCCTGTAATATGGACTTGATGGTCAAGCAGAAACATTGTCATTTTTGACAAATTATGTAGGCTACATGTAATAATAATAATTTCAGGGAAATAAAAAAAAATCTATAATTCCGTGCAGGAAACTCTGTCTGTCTATACCTGCTCCATATTTGTATGATGTCCGTGGCTTTTTGGTAGCAGTCGTTAGATGGAACTGTCTGGCTGAAATTTGTGTGGTGGCTCATTTCCAGCATGATTGGCAGCTAACAATCTGTACCCTGGATAATGCCATGAAATGCTGCCTTTAAGTGCTGTCAGAAATACTGCAATTACAGATTTAGTAAACACAAACGATCCAGCAAAGCCATAAACGTGAGGCTGGAGAAGATTGGAGATATTCTATAAGACCTGAGCGGGTGAAATACTGTGTGATATTATTCTGCTGTTGTTGCTTATAAACATACTTTTGTACATTATTATATTGTCGTAAACCCATAGCGTTTGTTTATAGTTTGTCAACCATCAGATCTTTCTGCACCATTTATACTGAGGCATCTATCAATTTAATACAGCATCTCTGGTTGGGGCAATGGTGCAAATCAGTTAGCAGGACTGTTTTATGGCAATATTGGATTTGCATGTTTTCTCGTCAATTTGATAAAGTACCTTGATTTGTCAGGTATTTAATTTACTGGATGAGCCAAGAAATAGACACTTTCAGTTGATTATTTTGTTTTTAAAATGGTTCTCAATTGAATTTCAAGAAAACTAACTTAATTACAGTATATTAGGGGTGGGAATCACCAGAGGCCTCACGATACGATATCATCACAATACTTATGTCGTGATACAATATTATTGCAATTTTAAACATATTGCAATATTCTGTGATATAGATTGCAATTTATTACCTTTTTTCCAACTTCAAATGTTTCCCAATTTCAAATTATGTCCCCAAAAGGAAACTTTGTCAACATCTGTTTTATCTAAAAAGATAAAAGATGTTTGTTCATCTCACTTCAGTTTTATTGCCGCACAATGGGATTGTCATGCAGACAAACTGAGCAACACATACTGTATATAATAATAGATCGATACTTGGCGTCTGTTTATCGATACAGTATTGCCACAGAAAATATCGCGATACTATGCTGTATCGATTTGTTCCCCCCACCCCTATAGTATATATCATCATATATATCAATATAATGATAAAATGATCTGTACCATGATTGCACCATGACAATTTTATCCATATAATCCACCACTTTCTACGCATTTGAAAGGACAAGATGTATCTTTACAACTTTAAATTCTGGGAGTATGAACCTGAGTTGACAGGACCAGAACATTATACAAGGAGAGAGAAAAAAAAACTGTCAAGGTAGCACAGTTAATAGCAATTATGAC
This sequence comes from Sander vitreus, assembly GCF_031162955.1. Lineage (NCBI taxonomy): Eukaryota > Metazoa > Chordata > Actinopteri > Perciformes > Percidae > Sander > Sander vitreus. The sequence continues at coordinate 25,179,238 of NC_135856.1, read as the reverse complement.
CATCTGTTTTTAACAAAGTGTATCATAAATCTGTAACATTGATATCCCACACTACACTACATCCGTGTACAGTATATGCGTCTCTGCATAAAGTGCAGAGCGTAGTGTAGTGATTTGTGGCTCACACAAACTGAGGAACATAAAAAGTGAGATGAACAGACATAAAGCACCGTGTGTGGGAAGCTTGGAAAACTTATAGAGCGTCGCATTAACAAGGCGAGATCCAAAGTGTGTGAAACAGTCTAATGGGTCTAATACTGAGTGTATGGGATTTTTGTCCTCTATAGCCTCACTTTCTGCATCCTAAAACACAGTGGAGTTTACATCAACCACAGAGACCTGACATGATTCAAGTTTAATGATAAATAATGATTTATTTTGGATATTTCATATTCTTGCTGCTTTGCCGACCTGTTCTTTGTGTCCGTGACTTACAGGAATTCCCCTTGAAGCCCATTATAAAGTCGGATTCATTTCATGAACAAAAGTTGGCTAATTTAATAATGTCTCATGATGTTAAATATGATAGCATTCTAGTAGTTAGTGTATATTTAATAATGCAAATATTTTAATTATCTCCATGCATGTAATCTCAAGTGTATAGTAGATGTTTGCTCGGTTCTGCCTCCACACACTCCTGACACACCTCCTCCTATTCATCCAAAATAATTCTAGTCTACTCATTTCATTTTCCAAGTTGTCTCTAAATAAATTGATATATCAAAAATCAAACAAATACACCACAAGTTAAGGCCTCAAACTGTGTCAGAGCAAAATTCGGGATTAATTTAACAAAAAGTACATTGCTGGACAGCAGCTTCAAAAATGCTAAACCATAACCTCCATGGATTATTAATGGGGGCCATCAACAAGGCAGTCAGTTAACACTGTTTCTATGGAGGTGGGACCACTGAATCACACTGCTTAATAATCACATATTGTTTTGATATGATATACCGTATAATGTGCATACATTACGTAATGCTTTAGACAGATTTAATCCGATCATACTGTAGATCTTTGTTTGTGTTTGGCATTTGAGATTGTGTGTGTGTGTTGTGTGAGTGTGTGTGTCCTTATTGGTGCTTTGAGATGCATAGCCATTGAGACCATAATTTAGTCCATTATGTCCTCTGGTTTGCAGTCGTAGCCCCAGGCCGCTGGCACTGAACGTTGTGTCATTTGCTACCAACTGGGTTTTTGATGAGAGTGTGTGACCTAGACGCCTCATCCCTCACCACTGTCTCATTCCCTTTATTTACATCTGTCTTTAGCATTCTAATTACTCTCTTTATTGCTTTAGCCTGGAGGAATCTGTTATACTGGAGGAAAAAAAGACTAAGGACACTAGAGTTTTAACCAATAATAAAGCAGCATAACTCCCATTACCCATAGGCAAAGATTGGGCCTGTGAGGGTCTCCTGTTATGGGCTGTGGGCAAGAAAACTACGGAAAGCCTTCTCAGTACAGGGTTTACATGCACAGTGCCATTTGCCTGATCTGTTGTGTGCATTTCAAATATTTGTTTTCACGACAAAGTCTTACAAGGTCAAAAGAAAACTGTTTTTCCTGATAATAAGCAGTTTTATAGATGTTTCTGGTGATGTGATCATATTGTAAGCAACCATTTAATTAGACTTTAGTCAATTGATAGTTTTGCCTAAATTAATTTAGTATGTATAATTTGAACCACATTTTCTCACACTTTGTCTTTCAGTTTCTGATCATACATAAAGCAAGCCGGGTGCACATTCAGTACATCATCCACTCAATTTTTTGTTGCTGGACAATGTCAATGCAAAAATCACTTTTAAATGTTTCGTCCCTTCCCACAGAATTTTATGAAATGGCATCTAGAGCAGCCACAGCAGTCTTTAATGAGCTCTCAACTTTAAAGACTTGAAGGATATTAACAAGCTACTTGACAAATGGTGCTTAGAAGCACATTAAAGACGCAGCTAATGGTGTGCATAATGACGGCTAATTTTCGATCAGATATAAATTAGAGCCCCCAACAGTTATTTGCCTTAAGGACTTTATGTAAATGATTCTGTTCTGTATAAACTGAAAACTGAGAGAGAGAGAGAGAATGAGAGAGAGAGAGAGAGAGAGAGAGAGACTAGCACTCCTTGTGGGTATGATTAATAGATCTGCAACAGAGAGCACGGCTGTCAAAACCCAATGAACACACATTCACTAGACAGCTCTACCACCTTCTCATTAAGGTCCAATCTCTACGAGGTCTACAACTTACTCATTCGGAACACCAAAACCGCCTCTGAGAATGAGCGAGTGTGAACACTCAATGGTTGCAAAAGGATAATCAGGTGAAAAGGGAATGCAAGGAGGAGACCTAGCCGTTCATAAACGTGTACACCCATCCAATGTTGTTAAATATTTGATGGCTGAAGGCACTTTGATGCCATCAATTTACACATTAGGTCATAATGCATAACCGAGTACACATGGTGTGACTGAATTAAATGACAAACACATTTAGTTAATAGCTTATATATTCACACACATTATGAAGAATCCACAGATTAAGATCTGTCATTGTGATGTCAAAGGTCCTGGTGCATGCCCGTGTATTCCTTCTACATGAATTAGCACTGATGCACTGATTTGATCCTCCTTAACAAAGTTGCAGATTCCGATTGAATGAATATTGATATCAATTGAATATGTTGTAGTGCTGTAAACATGACACTTGCATTGGTATCTTTTTTGTTTTAATAGAAAATGTCTTTAACATACAAATATTTTGACACACAGTTTGCTTTAGGCATGATGAGACAAATAATCATAGACAGAGGGTTTGAATTTTGTACCAAGCAATTCACAAGGGAGTTTAATTGTATCGATTGTAAAACCCTTTAAGCATATGAATTCTAGAATAATCAAGATAAAGCTGGATATAAGATTATCCTGCTTTGTTTTGTTTTTGCTGATCAGTCTTAAGGTAACTATGCTTTTAACTGGACGTGTTTCTGTGACACTGCATGTTTTTGGCGTTAAAGCGCGGTGTGATTTTGTGACATGAAGTTGTGACAGTATACGCTGTATTGGGCCTTTACAGAAGGACTGAAACCTCTTAAAAACTTTATTATTTATTATTCAGATGATCCTCAAGATGATTTAAAGACTTTTCAGTCAATACATTTCAGTGAATACTGTTAATCAATATACCATCAAAAAACTAATTAACATGGAATGTTTGAAGGTAAAATGAAATGGAAATGACATGATTAAATGATCTAAGTTATTTTATTTTGATGAGCATTTGGTTCTCACCATGTAAATTCTTCTAAAGTTGACTGTCTTACCTTTCTGGATAGTAAACTGCTGGTTCTGATTTGAAATGGTCTGGTCCATTAAGCTACAGTTAACATGGAAAGAGCAAAACTTTTAAGTTTTAATTATGCATGGATGTTTTTGACTTTTCTGAACTCAAACAGGTCTAAACAACACATGAGTGCCAAATGACAAATTCATTAGATTCTAATAAAATGATGTCTACAAAATACTTCTCCTTGAAGGGCAATGATGTAACTGGTGTTCCTCACACTCCCCTGGCTGTAAGAAAAAGTATTGCAAAAGGTTAATAATGTTAGTGGCGGTGATAGAGGTCTGTTTCTCATTGTCATTTTTTCTAGTCCATAATTATGTTTCTTGTTGATGCACCAAAACGCCAAAACAAATTCCTTGTATGTGAAGACTTGGCAATAAACCGGATTCTGATTCTCGGTTTTATTTTTCACGATAATCTTAATTTTATAATAATCTTCATTAAAATAAGACGTCATTCACAGCACAAGGGGTTCCCAGTCCCATTCTTTGGACTGGACTTAATGTTGAATGATTTACTATTATCTACCAATATTGATAAAGCCCACTGGCATCCAAATTGCTAAATTTACTGAACACACGTAATCTGTCCTTGATAAAGTCTATAACACGCTCGCCATGTTGGAGATAGCTGTGTTGCAACAGTCTAGCAGGGGTGTAGACAGTATTCCCCCTCAAGCAAAACCATTTGAATATTCATTTAGATTCATGTTGAAAAATAAAAATCCACAAACTTACACAATGGCATCAACTGTATGGACGATAAAGAACAATCTACCAAACCAAGAATTATAATGCTCAAAACGTTATTATTCTAATAGAATACATTTGTTAATAGAATCATTCTATTAATAACAAATGTATAAAATAAATGAAAAAGCTCTGGGGGAAAGGTAGATACTTGGTAATGCATCCAAATCATTATTTTGGTGGCAGCCACATGTCAGGGGTGACTGTGGCCTCCCAGCACCCCCCTCTAATCACGCCCCTGAGCTATTTTAGTTCTGAAGGCTGTGAACGTTTCTAATGGCATTAAATTAAGATTTCTTTTAATAATAATAAAAATTTTTTTGTGCAAATCCCATTTTTTTCTGATTCATAATGAAAATTTCAAAATTTCAGTAAATGATAATTTATCGGTATCTTAAAGTTTGATTTCGATGCAGACTGTACAAATAGCACCTGGAAAACCTTGATTTTTTTAATTACTTGCATTGAAAAAATATGCGATGTTAAATGGCAGCACTGCGTTTGAATACGTCAATGTCGTACATTTTTAATAAGAAAGGAATTCTTGTCTGTGCGCGTTTCGACAGTATCCAATGTTTGCAGCACATACATTTATTCTGTTTCACATTTCAAATTAAAAGTTAGACAGCCCAAGCCTTTTCCTAAAACTGTAGTCCCCCCCCTCCGCCCACTAAAACGCATAAATAAGTTCTTTTCTGGCTAATAATTCGCTCATGTTTTTACTCTCACATGGCAGAAATAAATATCTCGCCTGGTGAAACCATAATTAAACCATAACCAAATCATAATTTCGATTTTCAGAGTTTCGAAAAGTAGGCCTAATGTTGTAATGTCACGTCTTAAATGACTAGCGACGGAATCACCCAACTTTTATTTGACCAGTTCAGGCTGGTGTGGATTTATCCTGTAGCCTATGTAACACACTAACTGCTCATGTGGTTTAATTAACAATTCAGTCTTCAATCAGCATAAAAAGCGAGAATTGTTGGATGTTTTTCATTGGTAAAATGGAACATATGCCTACTGTATTTGAACTGAAAGTATGCCTACCCCTGGCATTAAACTCGTCTGTTTATGAGTGTGCACGTGGTTGGTACGTGTGTGCGCGTGCGTATATTAGAGAGAGAGAGAGAGAGAGAGAGAGAGAGAGAGAGAGAGAGAGCTGTTTCATTGGCAGACACAGTGCTTTGCCTCCTTTTGCATGCCATCCTAGATCAAAAAGTATCCCACCAAAATCCTTCCAGCCATCCGATGCTGCTCCATCGATTCGTTTCTGGAAAACACTTAACAAACTAATAACCATTGATGGCTAGGCCTAATTAATATTGCATTAACAACAACTGATTGGCGACAGTATCAAATGGCGATTGCCGGTTAACATTCAAGCAGCCATCTGACGGGTGTTGTACAATATTTTGGCGGTGCAAAAGAGCCAACAGATGATAAATAAAGGGTTATATAGTGCGTGGCGCGTTCAATTCATGGCTTACACTTCTTCTAATGCGAGAGCAGTCGCGTCTTTGAAGGCAGACACTTGGCGTAAATGTACAGTTAAAATATTCTACTCTCGGGTCCCCAGGCGGAGCTCCGACAGTCCCTGGCCTCATTAAATTTTCATCAGTATCCCTGTGAAAGGGGGGAAATGTTCAGGGGAAAGAGAAAAATAAAACAGAGGGCGTAATTATAACAAAAGGAAACAGCACTGCCCTTTTCGTTTTGTAGAAAGCTCCCACTGTGACGTGCTCTATGTACGTTTCAATGTATGGAGCACAGATGTGTCTGTGGCTTTAAGGTAAACTTTTTGTTTCACATATTTATCACATACCAAATAGACCTTCGATTTTTTTTTTCATTGTGCTGCTGAGGCCTTTCTGGTGTGTCTCTGTGTGTATGTGTGTGTGTGTGTGTGTGTGTGTGTGTGTGTGTGTGTGTGTGTGTGTGTGTGTGTGTGTGTGTGTGTGTGTGTGTGTTTCAGTGCTGGGGCCAAATTGATTCGCTATCAAAGAATCCAGATCGATTTTCTCCCAATATGAGAAAGTGAAAGCAGGCAGCAGTCTGGTTGAGAAGCATGCCTGTTTGCCTGTCTGTCTGTCTGTCTGTCTGTCTGTCTGTCTGTCTGTCTGTCTCTCTCTCTCTCTCTCTCTCTCTCTCTCTCTCTCTCTCCCACTCTGTGTGTGTGTGTGTGTGTGTGTGTGTGTGTGTGTGTGTGTGTGTGTGTGTGTGTGTGTGTGTGTGTGTGTGTGTGTGTGTGTGTGTGTGTGTGTGTGTGTGCGCAGAGCACTGCATAAAGTTAATTTCAATTCCCGATGAGACACTCACTCGGCAGCCCTCCCTGACCAGCGGTAATTAACAGGGATAGCTAATGACTACTTAACTCGCTCTTCATAATTATCTGGTTTTCATAATTCGATGTGTAATTTAATAATTCGCTCTTATTAACGTATTAAGTGAATGGCTCATTTAGGGGAAATTAGAAGCACTCACCAGGAGCATCTTTTAATTGATGAACCATCATCGCTGTCTCATTAATAAGGCTCGTTTTGATACTCTTAATTTGTCACAAGGATGGCGGTTGAACATGTTTGGTTTATGGATCAATGTTATGAAGGCGTTGTCTTTCCAGTTTATAGTCATTTCATTAAAAGGTTTTTGTTGGATGAATATTGAGGAGAGATATCTCTGTCACGTGTAATTAATTTAAGTATTTATATATTAGAATAAAAATATTTAAAAAAATATTTGGTGAAAATGAATTGATTGTCTCGCCCTGTGACACTTTTAGAAAAACCTGTATATTTTAGTATTTGTATGGTTATACAAATATGAAAACACTTGACAGAGGGTAAAAACTTTTGTTGCAAACAATTTTTTGATTATTGATTAAATGTGCTTTTTTAGAATCAATATTTTTTGCTAAATCACCTTTCTTCTTTCTATAAAATGAACTCCTATGATCAATTTGAAATTATCCCCAAAATAATCTAATGCAAATGTATTCCAGGTGTTGTAAATAATCAGTGTAATAGTGGAAGACAGGTTTCAGGAATGCTAATGTTTGGCTCGTGCGGCCTCTCAGGTATCTGTCCATGGTGCTGAAACGCTTGCTCAGCGCTCAACAAGCCAGCCAGCCAGCCAGCCCTGAAGCCATCAACCCTGCTATGGACATGACATTCAAAATGCTCCTCTCTTCTTCTTTTTCAACCCTACTCCTACTCATTACGAACCATAACTTCGAACCAAAGCTTTTGCTTCAAAGCCTGCGCGCCCGCATGCCCGAGCGAAGCATGTTTGAGTGTGTATTTAAATAGAGACGGGCACGTTGGCAGGCGAGCTGTTTTTCTGGCGGGCTGACATCTGGCAAGTCTGCGCTCCAGGGACCCATCCAGCTCTCCATAGACCCCCTGATTAGACTCTAATAGAATATTAGCATTTGCTCTCAGGTAAGGCAACAGTGAGTCGCATAAGCTGGCAGCAAGTCGGTGGCGAAGCCACGTGTGTCTTTAACATTGATGGAATATAGAGAAAAAGGGGCTCCTGACGGCCTGCTTTATGATGAGGCCTGGAAGGAAGACGATGCTGAGGCCAAATAGCTGTTTCTAATTACATTATCATTTCAGTTATTCATCTCTAAGATTACCTAGGTAGTGGGAGAACAGATTGGGTATAGGGTGGGGGTGGGCTGTTGGTGGTGTCTTGCCCATCGGCACTGTGGCAGGGCTCGTGGCAGTTTGCAAAATCAAACCTGACACCTTTTGGTAACGGTAAACTCACGTTACCTTTAAAAAGAAAATGGCAGTCAAATAATCCTAAAGAATTCACAAAATGTCTTTTCAAAGCTGTGCAGCCCACAGCTAAACCGTTTCCAGCCTCCTCATCAATAAATAAATAGATGAATAAATAAAAGTATAGTAATGTCTGGATGAGCCACATTACACAGTGTAGTCATGGAAAACGTCCAATTAAATGTTAAAGTTAGTTCTTTAATGAAACACATATTGCAGTTCAATAATTAAATAAATTAAAATTACATGGATGTAATAAATTAATAGAATTATTTAACCAGGAACCAAAAGCAACATACATTACAGAAATAAGTTACCTCAGCTAAAACAGCAATACAGCAAAAACCTGTACGGATATATTTATGTGCATCGACTGGTTCCAATGAAATATTTACATTGTACACGTATACTTCCATGAAGCTGTTTCTTTTGTCTTCAAGAAAAAAACATTACTTAAACAAGGTGATTTTAACAAGCAACGACTTCATAATGATGCGCGTATATTTATACAAATAAATAGCAGAAAACATACATAAAATAATTTAAAAAGAGAATACTATCTCATATATATCTCGATTGTGCCATCTCAAATGTGAGAAGTCGTAAACTAAAATTTGTGACTGTATATTTCACAGTCGTTTCCCTTTAAATCAGGACAACACGCTTAACTTGCTGTCAGAATGTGATTTTCTCAAGCAAAACGAGGAGGGGGGGAATCCCAATAAATATATAATGAAGTAAACATGACCTCACTCAATAAATAGTTCATAAGATACCGGCCCACGCTGGATTGTAAACTTATTGCAGCCGGCAAGAAATCATATTATTTTTTATTTTATGCGAGGTTCTGTGAAATCCGCACGTGAGTCCCTATTTCGATATTTCCACATACTGAGGCCTAATAATAAACAACCCTACCTTAATCCAAACCCCGGGTATCTTCAAAATAGATCCCTGACTTTGATCACACATGGTAACAAAATAAGTGGAATTAATTACACATTTAGACACAAAATGAAGTGTGTGACAAGTAAATTATTAATTTACAGAGGGTTATTTGGCAGTAATGTACTATTAGCTTTCAAGACCATGGAGTGTGTTATCCTCTTAATCCCCTCATGGACCCTGAATAAATGTCAGACTGCATCGTCATAAACTCGGAGGGATAATGTAGCTCATCCTATAAGCCAAAAATATAAACACCAATAGTCAACCAAGTGCTTTGAGTTAAACTAGCCCCGTTGTGTGTAAATAACAAACGCTATTTTCAGTGGGGCTATTTCTGCTAACGCAAACTATAGTCCTCATTTGAAATGAATCCTAAATAAAAACGAAAGCATAGAGTCCTGTAAGTCATACTGCGTTGACATTAAAGAAAAAGGTGAAGCATAGTAATTGTGGAAACAGTGGTGTCTTACTTGCTCTGTCAAACGGTGCTTTACTTGACTCCACGTCTCCCCCTCAGCGAGTAAAAGACGTGACTGTGGGTGTTTTCGAGTTTTTTTTTTTTCATTGTCATTGTTCAATTTTTTAGGAATTTTTCGAAGTTCAAAGCACAAAGTCATCGATGATTGAAAAAACGGTGTGAGATAGGAAATATGATACAAATCGTCTCTAAACAGTCCCGAGTCTTTTAGTGGTGGTTTAAAGCGATTTTAGACGCATGCAGAGTATTTCATTCGTTTCTGTTTCTGTCGCTGGTTGCAAAACCAGACCCGCACCACGTTCTTTTTCAGGTCCAGCTTTTCTGCGATTGCTGCGATTTTCTCCGAGGAGGGACGCGGCTGAATGGCAAAATAGGCCTCCAGTGATCTCTTCTCTGGCGCGGCTATCGACGTGCGCTTCCTCTTCTTCTCCGCGCCGTTGAACAACTCGGGTTTATTAAGTTTCTCCCTGTGTGATTTCTCGGCTTCTTCTAGCCAAGCTTGCAGGATGGGCTTCAAAGCAATCATGTTGTTGTGAGAGAGCGTGAGGGACTCGAATCGGCAGATGGTGCTCTGGCTGAGGGAGCCCACCCCAGGAATCTTCAGGCTGGCTAAAGCTGACCCTACATCCGCCTGGGTAACCCCGAGTTTGATCCGTCTCTGCTTAAACCTCTCTGCGAAGGCTTCCAAGTCCCTTGGATCGGCGTCCACGTCGCTCATGCCCATGTGCTGTTGTAGCCCGTGGGCGTGAGCCATGTTGATGGCTGCCTGGTGCATGTGGTTCATGCCCGCCATGTGGGCAGGGTGCGCAGCCGTGGAAACCACCGAGCCATCCGGCCCTGCCATGGCTCCTAGTGTCAGTCCCGGGGTGATGTGGTCCAGCAGATCCCCCTCCAGTGCCTGGTGAGGCTGGTGATGGTGGTGATGGTGGTGGTGATGGTGGTGTCCAGACAAGGCGGACGGATGAGAAATAGGCACCGAGGAGGAGGAGGAGGAAGACGAGGTGCAGGGGAGAGTGTTCATGGTGTGGTAGGTTGCGTCCGGCTTGAAGGGACTGTGATGTGGAGGGTGGTGGTGGCTCTTGGTCTGCGAGACTATATCCACCGCCGCTAGAGCTTCAGCCCGGGCCAACAAACTCTCATCCAAGCCTCCGAATATATTGCTCTGCAATTGCAAATAGAATGCACACATAGCTGTCAGCAGGGAATTCTCCCTCCACTCCTCGGTTTAAAACATTTCCAGAATGTGAGAAATCCCAAGGAGCACACAAAACAAGACACATGCAACATCCCAGGTCATAAAAATTAATACGCAAGGCAAAGCCGACTGAATACATAAGTTGAGCAGAGGAAAAAAAAAAAAATATGGAGGTGTTGGGTGATTTGCTGTGCAGACATGAAAAAAACATCAAGCACAAAAAAAAGTGGGCTGTCAAAATGTGCCTTTAAGCAGTGATTATGCAGAATACGTACCGGTGGGGTTGGGAGACAGGCTCTGCGCATCGCCTCCGAGCTGCTGCCGCTGCTGCTGATGATGGTGTTGCTGTGTCGGGAGGACGAGCAGGACGATGAGGGTGCATTGGAATTGGAGGATGAGGAATGCAACGAGTACTTGGGTTCGGGCAAGCTGGCGTGAGCCATGGCAAAAGGCTGCTTGCTGTTCAGAGACATCATCATCATATTTGCGGGCGATCCAAGCCTCGGCAAGTTCCTTTTAATAAGTGAAGACTCCGCCTCCTCGGTCGGGAGTTGAAGCCCAATTGCTTCGCGGGAATCTCAAGTCACTGTCGAATAAAGTGTAGGCTGAAGATGGTCGTCCAACGCTGAAGTTGTCACATCTATTTATTATTACTAGCGGAGGTATGGAGGTGTCTCGTCTTTGTGGCAAATGAGATAACGCAGGCACCAACAAGCCATGCAACTGAGCGCAGCCGATACCTTTTCCGTTGTGGACTTGTGGCGCGATAGTTCAAAACAAAAACAAAAATATTCAGTTTTTTTGTCCAGCAACCGGCTCCACCTTGTATAATATTTTTTTTTTTTTTGCCTTGGATTTTTTTGTGTGGCAGAACTCCTCATAGACGACGCCAGAACGATTTGAAAAAGTTTCTTTCCGTATCTTAGGATTTCCAAAATACTTCTAGTTTCAAACAACTGCCGCTTTCGTTGACCTGTTTGGCTTTTGTGTGAAAAAGTTTCCGTCTTGAAATGACCGTAAGTGAGAAGTAATGGTGGTGACAGTCTCTGTGCTGTACCTCGTTGAATGCTGCGGGGACCCGAACTGCCTCTGCTCTGAGGCGAAGGGCAGACTGAGTCTCTCTCCGCCTCTCTCTCTCTCTCTCTCTCTCTCTCTCTCTCTCTCTCTCTCTCACTCACACACACACACACACACACACACACACACACACACACACACACACACACGCTCTCTCTCGCTCTCTCTCTCTCTCTCTCTCTCTCTCTCTCTCTCTCTCTCTCTCTTTACAGCTCTCCCAGTCTCTCACCCTCTCACATACACACACTCTTTTCAGCTGTACCTGAGAAACCCTTTCATGATTTATTATTCTTCATTAGCCTCACCACCACCACCGCCGCCGCCGCCGCCGCTGGGGACTCTGCGCATGGGCAGTCTGCGACAAGGCATTTATTTCAAATGACTACTTCTTATCACCAACACCTCGTGACTTTTTCTAATAACGTATAAAAAAAGTAAAGTATTTATTGCAACTGAAAATATGTTGCAATTGTTGAATATTGAAACATGGACTTTAACCTTTGCCAAACAGACAACTGCGTCTCTGATACATACCATGGACAGCTCTACACCACTGACTTAGGTCAAAATACCTCCAAGTTATTATCGTATAAAGTCAAAGATATAGGCTATAACTGTGGTTTTATTATAACGCCTAGGCCTACGGTAAAAATATAAGTTGTAAAAAATAAATAATTAAAAACTAATCTAATAGTATTGGCAACTGCTGTGATTATTATAGCCTATTTATATTTTAATTTAAGGTCTAGCAATTCATATTATCGCCTGCAATGTCTTCTCCTTTGTTGCTATGCCGCTTGTATGAATTTGGAAGAAACGTGTAGAAAATACGAGAAATAAATTACTAAACTTTGTGAGACAATTATAATATTTGGTATTATTTTGTATTGTTTTCTGCATGGTGTTTTTTTTGCATGCAAACGGGGCACGATACTTCGTGAATGACGACAAAAGTGGATATTTAAAATAATTAGCACCGTTTAATTGCAAATCTATATACTTGTCATAGCAGGCTATTATCTTATCTCTCCTCTAATTAAGCCACATCATCGGTAACGTCATTACAATATTTAATCACGTTGTAATTAACAAGGGGTGTCTAATTTGTTTAATATGGTCACCTCTATAGGATGAGATAAATGTTATGATGGAAGTCTCTCGGAGGTTAGAACATATTCTTATGGCAAACAATGCCTCTTGGATATGTTTTTCGTTTCCTGTGTGGCTCTTAATTTTTCAAAACACCTCTCTCTCCACACACACACACACACACACACACACACACACACACACACACACACACAGACACACACACACACACACACACACACACACACACACACACACACACACACACACACACACACACACACACACACACACACACACACACACGTATATCTTGTAGCAGTTATGAAGCAGTGATCAGTGTCAGTGATCTATGTATTGACCCCTTAAAGCTTAAATGTTTTAATAGTATAAATCGCTAATGTTAAGGGTTCCACATCAACTCCTCGTTTCTTTGGAGATATGAAGAAGTATGGTGTTATCCTAAATATAAACTACACATCGCCGTCCCGGTATGTGGCCACAGCCTGTGCAGCACTTCAATACAAGTGTGTAAGCGTTTTAATCCGGGCTTCCGATGTAACGTGGCGCTAGACGCGTTCTCTTGAATACACGTCGGGATGTCAGTTGCCGTTTTTCTTTTTGATTCACGCAGACATCCCACGGCTGCGACAGAAACCCTGTTGGTGTTGCTGCATAGCAGTTAGTTTTTACATTGAAAGAGAGCCATCCAGCTGCAGAAGTATGTTGGCTCCCCAGCAGGACAACAGGCGCTGCTGGAGCCACCTCCAGACAGAGATCAGGCTCCGGAGACATCAAGGAGCAATCAGTGTCTGCTCACATATACCGACAGACTGATTTATGATGAAACTTTAAAGAAATCATTTATATTTCACCACCTCTAAATTGGTGTATGAAATTTTCATCCACAATGAAACACAAAAAAGTATATCTTAAGTCAAATAAATCAGCTTGAGCTGCTCCCAAGCAATTGGCTTTGAAGTACATTTTCAACACTTTCCTGAGTGTGTTCACGTACCTAAGGCTTTTACTTTCTGTGCCAACAGCTTTCTCACTTTCGAGGGAGGGCAGTTTGTCAGACAGGTTAACAGAATCACGTTTGAAGGGTCTGCCATGGCAAACACAATTAAGTGGCAATTCAAGATATTTCAGGATAACCACATATATTTGGCTGGTATGGTTTGAAATAACATACAATGTAGTTTTTTGAATTTTTTTTGTAATTTGTATTTATTTTTTGGCTTACATGGGCTATGATAGCGCCTTATATGCTTATTTTAAATGTTTAACTTAAATGATTTATTAGCAAAAATAGATACATGAATATAATTTATGACAAGATTTAATTGAGAAAAGCGACCACAGGGATCATAACAGGATTTCAAAATGATTTGACTATATAACAAATATTTTAATAAAGCCTATAAAAAAGCCCCCTAAATGAGAAACATCCCACACTCTTAAGATTGGGCTGCTTTGGTTGTCACTTTTTAAAATGTTTCTGTGCCATCAGCTAAATGCCCTTTCAGTTTAAAATATCGTGGCCTCAATTTGTGTCATCACACTGATCCAGTAATTGGAGGGAATGTTGCTATCACACATATAGACTTGTCTCAACGCTGGAAGGTGCAGTCATTCCTTGCCTTTATAAACATAAACCCTCAGTAGAATTGTGCAAGAAAAGACTTCTCTCACTTCAAGGCGCTTTACTACATATAAATCGGCACTGTCTAAAAATAAAAGTAAAGCCCAAGTAAAATGGAGAGAGCACATGCAGCGGGGCTTGATATAACTCAGGTGACTTGTTTGCTTTTTTTCCTCCTCGCTCTCTTGCTTACATCCGAATCAAGGAGTGCTGCAGAGGTGTCTGTGTGCTTTACACAAAGACATACTCTTCTCAGCCTCCCTCAGGAGCTCTCCACGTTAACAATCCCAATTACACCGAGACCACCAGAGACAGCTGTTTTTATTACAGAGCCGCTCCTTTGTGCCGCCAACAAGGTAGCGCCGCTCCTAGACTGAACACAGAGCTAAAGCTACACTGAGAGGAGAGGGAGAGAAGTGTGGAGTGAAGTGGATGAAGTCTCTTGGCTGCTCACAGTGGTGATGCCTTTATTCACAGCTTCCCCCTCCCTTTTCTGATCTGGTGGAGCTCTTTACATGTCGGAGCAGAAGGTCACTGCTTGTTGGGAGAGGGTCTACAAAGAGATCAGGATCTAACTCAAGGCAACAGCAAATCGCACAAAGAAGGGGGGGGGGGTTCAGCCACTAAGAGCGGTGTTTTATTTATTCATCTGCTTTACCTGGGAAATGTGACAGGTTCCGCAAGGAACATTGTGGCTTTAATGTGTTGTTTAAATGCATTCAACAAAAGGTAGAAGCCTTCAGGATTTACTAAATGTCACACACTGTACTGTAGCTCTCAGAGGGAACAAGTGGCTCACCACTTGAGATAATGAAAGAGGGTTAAAAAAACTGCACTTGAATTGCAGCTCGACTGGTATACAAACTGTGAGATGTTTTCTATTTGATCTCTATGCGGGGCTAAATAAAAGCATCAACAGTTCTCAGGATATTCTAATTACTTATTATAGGTTTATACAGGCCTGCTTGTTTGTCTGTGACATTTTATGAGAGCCACTTTTCCTAAAATAAGACCTGAAATGTTTGCTGAGGCAGATTATGATGACATATAAGGCCTCTTTTGTGATAAAATAACAATTCATTTGATAATAACAAAACGCAATTGAAAAGGCGTAGAACGTGCAATAATCTAACAACACATAATAATCCAAATAATCAAACACACCTTATGTCACAATTTGCAGCCATAAAATTGATTCATGAAAGTTTAATCTTAGCACCTCTGTGTAAAGCGAATCCCATCTTCATGCAATAGGACAGAGTTTGTGCGTCTTTTGCATTAATGGTGTCTTTTTTAAAACCCTGTGATCTTTTCCTTAATCTTAAAGCTGCATATTAGATTTTATGTTTCGGCCACTAGGGGACAGTGGAACAAGATGACGTCTTACCACCTTATAAAGTTATATGGCAAACGTGTTAGCGAACAGTAGCCTGTTTACACATGAGCAATTTTAGTATTTAGTGTAGTATATTTGGAGTCCTGTTTGTGTCAACCTGACAAATATAAGTCCAATATTCACTCTGTTTGGTCGTGTGTGTGCATGTTTGTATCTGTCTGATCTGTATGCTCAAGGACCTCTCGTGGTTGGTGTGATTTACAATATTTGAACATATTTGAATGAGTTCTCTGTTTTGCTGACTCCTCTTAACTGGCTGGTGGATCAACAACTGCTTCAGTATTGAAAGGCATTTCCAGCAATCGGCTAGGCTAAAAACAAGCCTTACCTAGTCTGTTGCAGGTCACATTTTGAACTTTGTAATGACTCAAACACTGACATCCATAGAAAAGTTTGGTCTTATTTTGAACTGGAGCATCTGCAGATTAATTCCATCCCGATATGTTATGCTAAAGTTAGGCATGAGACGAGATGAATAAATTCCAGTTTTTGTTATCTTCATCGCCTCAAGCGACACTTTGCCTGCCTACTGGCTTAGATTCGCAGGGTCTTACTGTGCTCTTTATGTGAGACAAGCGCTCCACGAGTGAACGCGAGGTACTCCATGCGTGGTAACCATGGGGCTTCTGTGCACTACTGTATCCCTGCCGGTACAACTGAATGACATTAGTTGGCTGTGGCATCATATATCCCTAATCACAGGTGGATTTATAACAAAAGGTGGCAATTTTATTCTTTTCTAACCACAGACTGTTATTGTTGAAAGTTAAAATTAGCTAAATTAGCATAGTCAGAATTCTATAGTTCTAATTTAAGTTTATTGTTACTCAATAAAACCATGTCTTGTGCTGATGCTCTGCCATGCAAAAGCCCTACCGTTTATGTCCTGATGACTGTTTATAACAGCACGACTGCGACAGCTTCACGGGATCGCGCCCGCTTGCCACTCCACCTGTCAGATTACCCGCGTCCACCTACATGCCAGCTCGCCTCTCATTGAAAATGAATTACTAGGTGCGTCAATCGCTCCCCATGTGAAAGACTTTGAGGGAGCCGGAAGGGAAAACTGAGTGAGATTCAACTCTTCTTTGTCAGGGAGAGGAGAGGGAGATACACCTGGCGGAGATCTGCATTCTACTGTGTGCACTTTCTAGTTTAACGGTACCTCTGTTTTGGTCTCCACCAACTCCTGAGGAAAACCTTGGGCTAATTGCGCCACTGTCCCACCAGTTAGTCACTAGCTTTGTCTGTTTGGCATTCGGCCCTCAGCAGGAAGTGTACAGTGGGTTTATCAGAGGTATCACGCTAAAAAAAAAATGCTGCTTGCTGCTAATGATGCTGATGAGAGCAGTGAACCAAAACAGTAAAGTTGCTTGCTGTCAAACCAAAATTCTGAGCTGAAAGAATTACACAGTCATCTTATCCATTATTAATACAAACATATGGATTAGTTCAGCACTAACAGTGTGTTTTAGTTTATTTACCGTAACCATTAATTTAACATAACTGTAACCCAATATCAGCATTGAGTCTAGTGATAGTGTTGATCATCTCAGTTTGGTTGTTGCTGACTAGACAGAGACAATGTGTCCATATTTCTCTATAGCATTATGGGCAATATTATCGCTTATGTGGACTACAGTATGATAACCAGCTAACCTGGTCTAGTAGTGAAGCCAACCTCAGGCCATGACTGATTAGAGGCCTTGAGAGTGAGGTGTGCCATGAGGTCAGGAAAACAAATAATATCACCACCAATTTCCCTATTACGCAACAGGTACCAATCATTTTTTTTTGGGGGGAGCATTATATTCTGGCCCATCCCTGCCTATTGGCTGCAGGGCAGCAGATGATAAGGTCAAGCCTCATAATGATGTCACATACCTTAAGGTACTTCAGATCAATATTGAGAGAGGCGCGTTATACCTGACAGCCTGTCAAATAAAGCCTGCCTGGCAAAGGAAGAAAAAAATTACTTGCTTTGAGATTGTCTCTTCTGATAAAATGAGATCCTCTCTCTCACGCTGCTTTTGGCAAATATCATATCGGTGGATGCCTTTGTGATCTTTAAAACAATGTGGTCACACATGATAAAGAATATATCCTCTAGATTTGACTGATCAACCTTGAATGACTTGAATGATAAAAACTTTAAAATTGTAACTGCATAGTAAAGCATGGATTAGTGTAAAGTGCTTGCAGCTGATGCGCATGGTTTCTGTAGGATAACATTTGACATGACAGACGTTCCTTTGAGTAAAGCTGACCTCATATGACAACAAACGAAGACGAGGAAGGCAGCGTACATGTGAAGTTACACCTCAGAGCGTGCGACTGTAAAGAATGCATAAGTCAAGTGCTATACAAGTGATTAATGTAGCAGAATGATTGCAGAATTCTGTCCAACCTGAAAGAACATTTCTTCTACCTCTCTCATTAGTTTGACTGTCCCATGTGGTAATATATTGCTTGTCACTGGGTTGTCTAATAGTTGATGCTAATTGACCTTCTTTCCCCCTTTCTTCTGCACAAATGAAAAGATTTCCTCCGTCCTGTGATGGAGCATGTCACAATCTGATCCGACAAATTAAAAAGCTCTCTGCTGTCACGCTGTCATCATTCCAAGCCTCATCAGCTATAATGATCATTTTTCTACACTGAAACCACTGCAGTGCACTGCCAAATGCAGTACACAAGAAGGCACAGTGCTGCAGCTGCGCGGTATGTGTGATATATCAAAATGTTTTTCATCTGTGAAATCTTCAATATTGTTAATCTTGAACTGTCCTTCAACCTATACATTTTTACTATCAAGAATGTTTTAGTTCATGCTCTCTAAGGTACATTTTATGTTTGCATACATTTTTGAAGAGTTCTACCTATATGTGCAAAATATGCAGCATTTATTATTTATCACAACTCCAAATTTACAGTAGGTTATATTTTATTTAAAGGCTTAAAAAACATTACCAGTGTAACCTCCTCTTTAACAGCCTCAGATTATTTACAAATTGTCACATTTACCTGCCTCGCACTGTCAAACTGTAAAAGATGCTTTTAGTCAACCAAAAAAAGTCTTGCATTCTGTTTATTAAAAATATACAGATCATATAAATAACAGTGACATTGGCCTAATTTCTTAATCTCAGAATACTGAATGAACATTTAGACAAGACGAGAAATTTCGAAACAGCTTCACATTAAATTCTTTTCATTTTTGTTGTACTTGAGACATGTGAGTGCCACTCTGCGAGGCCATTGGCCTGAACATGATAGCAACACGAAAGCTCAGCCACCGCACATTATTGGCTGCAGGGCGGTGATGACGCTCATTACCTGCAATCAGCTGCCCCATCTGTGGCCAAAACAGAAATTGAATGTGGCATATTACCTGCTGACTTTGTGTGTATAACTTTATAATTTATGCGGTGTACCCATACTATTGACAAAAACGCAGGGCGGTGATCAAAGCAAGCCATTCAGGAGGTTGGACAGGGCCACGAAGACAGGGCCTGTAACACTAATGATCTTCAAACGCTCGTCTATTTCACTGGGAGCTATGCACAACTCCCTAGCAAGTCCCGCGTCCTCCCCCTGGAGGTAATTGTGCCTGGCTGGTTAGGTGACAGGTGTCAAGTGGCCCCTCCTCAACCGATTCATCTCACTAAGCAGAGAGGAAAAGCTGATCTCAGGCTCTCCCTTTCTCTCTCTTTCTTTCTCTCTCTCTTTTTTGTAACCTCAAACAACTACTTTGTCATCACCGTGCCCTGATCACATGTTAGCTTTTTTTTATGACAGTGTTTGGAATGCAGTCACAGCTCGGTCCACAACTTGGTTCATGCTGTCCAAACTGTTCATGTTGTATCATATTAACATATAGTACGCATGTTTGTGCATGACAGAGAGAGCAGGGCTGCAACTAATGACTATTTTCAACAACAAAAAAGTATTATTATTAATTAATTACTGAGTTATGGAAAAGGGGTATGATTAAAATACTTATTCCTACTTCTTTTCAGACATGTCTATGTTGGCTAATGTTTCTTATTGTTTATTGAATGTTTTGCTTATTTAACTTATTAGTACATTTCTTTGATGTTTTGTTTGGCTTATTTTTGATATGTCTGAAATAAATGTTTTCATTCATTTATTCATTCAATATCAAAAAAAAGCCCAATGTGATGTCTTTAGATTGCTTGTTTATTTACGTACAACCGCCAAAAGTAAAAAAAATACTCAGTTTAGTATCACATAAGACAAAGAAATGCAGCAAATCCTCATAATTGAAAAGCTGGAACTGGACAATGTTTGGCATTTGTACTTGAAAAAATACTTACCGGATTAATCAATTATCAAAATAGTCAAATCAGCTAATCTTTTAATTGGCTTATTCATCTTTAAGAGAGAGAGACAAAGTTGCTTTCGAGACACATTTGCTTTTCCTTATCAGTTAACCTCTTAATTATTTTTCTGATCAACATTTTTTTTTAAAATGTCATAAAATAGGGAAAACCACCCTTGTTTTTGAAATGCCTTAAATGATTATAAGTTGTCAAAATGTTCTGTTAATTGAATAATTGATTGACCAAGAAATTTCAGAACTAATTATTTCTAATCCAGAGTTCTTGTGTCCTCTTTCTGTGTAGAATAACTGGTGAGAGTTTATTGAGTGAGTGAAAACAATGCTGAACGGTGGTGACCACAGAGTCACTGACAGACAGGTTAGCACACAGGCCAAAAATCATGCAACCCAGTGGAGATGTGGAGAGAAAAATACAGTGTGTGTGTGTGTGTGTGTGTGTGTGTGTGTGTGTGTGTGTGTGTGTGTGCGTGCGTGCGTGCGTGCGTGCGTGTGTGCGTGTGCGTGAGAGTGAGAGAGACAGAGCAAGACTGAGACCACACCCTCTCCATGCCTGCCTGTCTAAGCAGAATCCCATAGGGACCTGCCATACACACACTCTCTCACACACACACCCCAGTCATTAATTCCTGCTTTGCATCTCCACACCATGTAATATTTATGGGTCACCGCAGCTTTGTATTCACAAATGGAAACGCCAAGAGAAAAAAGGGAGAAGACACGATACCTCAATCAATCCTGTGAATAAGGTTCAGATTGTCACATCATGGCTTTTTTCCCCTCCACTAAGCCAGTGCTTAGGCAGCATTCTCTTCTTTGACCTCTAAACAAGTGTTTTGTATGACGGATTGTCAGACACAACCTTTGAGATGGAGTCATATTTAACTTCCTTAGAGTTAAAAAAAAAAAAAAAAAAGCTCAAGGCAAAGGTTTTATGAACGTGACAGAAAATTCCATAGCTGCAGAATTTGAAGAACAACAAAACTGCATTAGTCAGTAAAAACAAATGCAGACTTAATACATTTTTGCCAGATATGACACTGGAGTATAAACGACATACAGCACTCTAGTACCGACATTTGCTGCTACTCAGAATCTCCACACTAATCAAGGGAAGTCTTTGGGGCATTTTTCCTCTTCTACATCTGACAGATCATAATTGGGGGGCTTTTTTTCACTTCCTAAGATGTTGCCTGAAATCTGTGACGCAACAGTAGGAGCTATACCCTTGCTGCCTTTCAAATCAACAGTGTTGTCAAAATAGAGCCCTGAGGAACCCCCAGTAGAGCATGGCTCACCAGACCCCTGTAGAGATTTGAAGACCACTTTGGAACTCTAATCCACTCAAAATGTGCTGATAATTTTCCTTGCCAGGACACTCTCTGCCTGGTGTCACAAGATTGGCCTCCCGGGAGCAGATCAGCCAATGATAACAAAGTAGCCAGATGTCTGGCGCTGGCAGAGTCCCAGAAGCCAGACAGCGGCACGCAGCAGCATCCGCTGTGGGCCACAGATCAAAGATACCTGAGAATTACTTATGGGCACAAAATATGTGTTGCTTACTCTACAGTTCCCATTAATAACAATCTGGGAGAATTTGTATTTCTAATTAACTCTTTTCTTTCGGCATACAAAGTGCTGTAGGTTGTCTAAGGCTGCAGCAGCAATTTTTTCGTGGCAACTGCGAGTCGACAACAGGAAGTCGGATGCAGCACTGTCTAAAGGAGCCAGATCAGCTTTAAATGCAGTTCTGAGGCTCAGAACACCCCCTGACTTTCCTCAATAAACAAACAAACAGTGTAAGAGTCAGCATATTTAGATTTAATCATGCTGCATGGTGCCTCCTTAGACTGGCCCTTGATGCATACCTCAAAAGCATTAAGTGATGTCGTTGAACTGATTCTACTGAGGTGTAAACATAATTAGCTATTTATTTCTTGGCTCATTCTTTTTTCTTAAATTGTGTCCTAAAACTGAGTAGGGGATATTTAATCTGTAAAGACCAGGCCAGTTACACCAGCATTCCCTGTACATTTACAAATCGTAGCCACTAAGCATCTGACTCATACTTTCTACAAGATTTGAAGCCTTGGCTTGTTTTTCACCATGGTTGTTTGTGCTAGGCACACTGACATTAAGAAGCATTACAGTTCCATGTTGTTTTCTCCTGCAGGCCCTGCACTTATTTTAGAGCCCTCCATTTATTCCATCTTATGTGTTATGTTTAATACACAAATATTTAGAGTAGAGCCCTGACTTTGAACTGAAAAGAAATAGTTAAGCTCTCTCTGCCTTGGGAAGGCATTTGTTGCCTTTTTTCATCTTTATGTGGGGAAGAGGCGTATTTCATCTTGCGCACATTTGTGCATATTTTCTAAAGCTCACTATGTTCTAGTGCACTTAAAAGTCATTGTTCAACGGATGGATGATATGCATCCCATGCAATGTGTGTGTGTGTGTGTGCACTGTATTGTATTAATTTCTAAGTATAGAAAGTGTTGCTTCATGTCTGTATTTGATGGAGATCCCCCCCTCTCACACCTCATCACTCCTTCCCCCAATTATGCATATTACATTTGCTGGTGCATGGTTCATGCAAATTCTCATTTGCATCGCTCTCTTGAATGTGCTATCTGCTGGTGGGAATCCTTTAAAGCCTATAGTGAGCACTGCCCTTCATCAGATCTTGGTTGTGACCTTTTCTCCTCGTATCTGTTATTCTACTATGACTCTCACAGTTTGAAGTGCACAAAAAAGCACTATTTTGAGGTTTAATTTGTTTTTGGCTTGTAATACATAATTCTTGATTACCTTGCTTTTCCAAGGCCTTATCTTTTCTATATTTCTGCTCACTGTATATCCTCATTTTAGACAAAGGAATGCCTACCAACTCTAACACAAGCCTTTCTCTAAGGTTTTCTTGAAGCTGAGCATAATTGTGTTGGTTAAAACATGCTGCCAATTAACAAATGAACCAACGATATTCATCGGTTGTTAATAAATGATCAATCTTGCTTCATATCAACCTTCTCAGTGGGAAGTAGTTTTTTTTATGAGTGTATTTAAGGCCCTGCACCAACATCCAGTCCCAGTACATTTCAGGGTTACCCCAGGTCATTTTTTTTAATGTCGTTTACTTGAAAATGTAACTTTAAAACGAGGCTTAAAACTGCCTTAGTGAGATCCCTTCTCCCAGCTCCAGCAGCTCATCACTCCTAAAACAGCCGCTCTCATCCACCCCGGCCCCGACCGTTATTAATGTGTGCTGAATAATTTAACAGGGTAAAATTACCATGCTCTTTTGAAAAGATTTTTGCCTACACAATTAAAGAGCATTATAGTGATTTTTAGTTGAACAAGAATTATGACTGTTTTCCCTCCTCTCTGCTACACTTTCTGGCTTCCTTGTTATGAACTGTGGGTGAGCGGAGTTGTAAAGGCCTGCGATTCTCTGCTCCTGTCTGCCTGCTAGGAGAGGTTGTGCTCCAGACCTGAACTATACCATGACGAGCAGCTGATGGATAATGGATGAAGTAGTATATGTTCAACTTCCGATGAAAGGACCCCCATAATGGTCTGCTGGCCCCACTAAACATGGGCTATATATGGGCTGTTACAAAGCACAGTATTTTTCCGGTGGTGTTAAAGGTGCCTGGATTGAGATAGCTACTCAAATTCCACATGGCTGCAAGTGTTGGAAGGAGTGTATTTAATAATCTTTGAGTTTTTCACAGAATCCCCATGCTAAGTCAAACAGAATTTATTAAAAAGGACAGTAATAGCTTGTTTTATGAAAGTTTGTGGACTTACAGTACAATATTATACTGCTGTTGCATGCTATCAGCATCAGCAGGAGTGTTTGCCAGGCCTTCACTCTTATTCCATGCGGACAACTGTCCACATCTCAACCACAGGCCAACAATTGGCAGTAATTGGCACGTTTCCTTGGCTGTCCTGGGAAAGATCTGAGAGTGCATACGGCCACGGACAGGCTGCCCTCTCCACCAATTAGAGAGTTGTCTCCTCGTGGGGCAGGGGCTGGGGGAGGTCTACCTCACTGCTACCTTGTCTCTTGATCAAAATGATTTGTGGAGATCCTTTCCTCTCTTCCTCCTTGCCTACCTCTCTCTCGCCACTGAGGTATTACTGTGTGTGAAGTGCTAGTGAGAGTCTTCAGTCAAGGACCCCAACCAGCGGCTGACAGCCTTACAGTAACAGTCAGTGGGACATTCACATTAGAGGTGCACTGACAGTCAGGCTGTGCAAGACAGGCTTCCCAATGAAAATGCTCTACACTTTGCTGGTGGTTTCCTAATACACTACTTGCTGGCTCTCCTCTCCATATGAACTTCTTTTTTTCTACCAGTGGATGTGACGCTGAATTGGGTTTGGCAGAAGCTGGAGTTTCTCCGAATAGCTGAACTTGATTCTTTCTTTTACACTTTCTCTTGTTGCTAGTGTATTGGCCTTTTGTTGTTCTGTCTCCAGGCATAAGCAGTGCGCTATAGCTGCATGGCTTTATTATGATGGCTTTGACGCAATAATGGCAAGTGTCTCATGTGGTTAGAAATGTGCAGGCCACACAAGGTACCATGGGACCCCAGTGCGAAGGATCACAGGCCTCAATGCATGCATGCTATGCCACAGGGAAGGCTGCGGAACCAACACCCAACCCCCTTATTCTCTCCCCTCTCGGTCTCTCTTGTCCTCAAAGCCTATGTCTCTTCGTATTTCACTTCAGTAAATATGAGGAGGCGAGGAGATGCTTCCTATACTCAGAAATATGTGTCAGGCTACTGGGTTATGTTGTGTTGCAATGTGATGTAGAAGGCAACAAAGCAAGAGTGCTCAGAGAGGGAGAGAAAGAAACAGCCTTACTTATTCTCTTTAATCCATCGTGAGATATTCAGAACTAGGTTAAATTATACCTCACATTACCCAACACTTAGCTCATTTGAGCATGTAACAAGATCACTGTTTACACATGTGGGACTAAAGTAACTAGCTATAGGTTATTTTCAGTCAACAATTAGCACAGGTGAAGCCTAGCCTTCACCACAGGTTGACAGGCTCACCGTAAAGCAGCTTTATTTCCTTCAAGGACCTTCATGAGGGGGGGCCTACCTAATATACTGTCTGGCCCCGGGGCCTGTGGGAGTGTGGTTGGATTATTATGTTAATGTGTGTGCCTCCTGCCCTCTCCTCAGTCCCAGCTGGCCTCCCTGTCGTTAGGAAGTGCTTTGCTCTGACAGAGGAGTAATATGCTCCGTGATTGAGGGGCCAAAAGATCGAGCACTATGAGAGCGGGGCCACCACTGATAAGCATATGATAAAAGTGCCATTGTACGTGAATGCCTCAGAGACATGGAAGATGACTTGGCAATTCCTATGGATTTCAGTGGAAGAGTGAATATGTATAAGGGCTGTGTGGTCTTTTTTGTGCAGCTGAATTTAATTGCCCATAGCATTATATCTCATGCCATGCATTTTATTCTACTTTTATTGCATGGACTCTTTCATTATGAGCCAGTGACACATCCACCTGTAAATATAATGGCTCCCACTGAACAAGCCAAGGAGTGGTGTTTTTAATCTTCCTGTAGGAATCAATATGAGACTAAGAGACAATTCAGTTGGATGTAGTTCATAATATACAGTAAATAAAGCAATTAGATGAGCTCTAATTCTGAGCGCTGTCAGTAAAAACATTCAATCAAACCCATATTTTAAGATGTCAGAAATTCTACAGAGGCGCTTCAGTGGGTGTCTGAGTGTCATTTAGGTGCAATAATGTGTAACACAGCCTTAATATTAATTGATGGAAAGTTGGTTAAGTCAGTGTAACTCCATCAGGAAAAATGACACTGCTCTGCCAGATGGCGTTACCCTGCAGCTCTATGTCACACACTCTCATTTAATCAACTTGACACAAAAGTAAAAAGAGAGGTGAGAGAAAAAAGAAGAAAAAAAACTAAACTTCTTTTGGCTTGTCGAGAAGGAGAAACGCCGGTTGCACTGCTTCTTTGTTGCTGGATCCTGCACATAATTGTGTAAAAATGTCAGCCAAACAGAGGAAGAGATCTCCTTTTAAACACTTGTCTTTTTTATCTCGCCGCCTCAGGAGTGCTCGGGAATAGCTACATATTAGCTTTGTGTGGGCCCATTCACAAAGTGTATAGAGTGTTTGTGTTTTGTAGGGGGTTTGTTTTGTTTGCTTTTTAATCAAGTTCAATTTCATCTCCATCAATACAAGCTCTTCCCACACCCCTCTTTCTCATGTCTGCCCATATTATAATGTGTCTCTTTTTGCTGAGGAGCCTTCACTCTTGTTATTGTTTGTTCCCTTTTATGGGGCCCCAGCTGTAACGAGAGGAAGGGTATCTGTGGGTAATTGGTGGGTAAATACTTTGCCGTGACTAAACGTCAGAGCAAGAGAGTTTGTAACACAAGCAGGTTGCTGTGCCGATTTTGAGGAGAAGGCAAAGAAAGACAAAGTAAATGGAGAAGCCCTTTATGTTGTGTTTTTACCTGATTTTCTTCCAGAGCATCAAACAAAATATCTTGAATCATTGTTTTTCTGGCTTCTCTTATATCAAGAAATAATTTTCAAAATGAAATATATATTTCGTAAAACCATGCATACCATTTGGAGATGTGATGGATTTAGGCTACACCCGTTTTGTTGACTAGGTGGAAAACAATTAGACGATTAATCAATTAGTCGATTGCAAAACTGTAATTGTCAATTATTGACATGATATAAGCGATTGATCATATACATAATTTTTAGTAGTGTAAACTCCAAACATTCTCTGGTTTAATCTTCTCAAATGTGCTGCTTTTCACAGTTTTATACCGTTGTTAGTCTATATCCTCGACGTTCCACTTCTAGGATTGCTAGGGTGCCGCAGGACATTCCGCCGGATGCATGTCTTTTCGCTGATGTCTGTTTCCTTCCGCTTTCTTTCTGTTGGAATTTTTAACTCCGGTGGATTTATTGTTTTGATTTATGGTTAACTGCTCCTCAGATATCTGCAGCGTAAATCCAGACAGCTAGCTAGACTATCTGTCCAATCTGAGTTTTCTGTTGCGCGACTAAAACAACTTTTAAAAGTACACGTTCCACCAAAACAAGTTCCTTCCCGAGGTTATTTTGCAGCGGCACCGTGCGGAGCTTAGTGCTTCCCATGACAATTGTGCTTGGTTAAAAGAAATGCCAGTGAACCAGAGCACGTTTTTTTCTCCCATCCCGGAATGCTGTGTGGACTAGCGAGACCCTCCTCCGCAGCGCTGTGGAGGAAGGTCTGGCAAAGAGAGACTATACGGTTGTAAATGTATAAGGACTGTAACTAATGATACTTTTCAGTATTGATTCATCTGCCGATTATTTTATCTATGAATTGTTACGGCTATAAAATGACAAAAAGCAGTAAAAAAAAACCCGGCCATCCCAGTTTTCAGGAGTCTGAGGAAATATCTCAAAATGTCTGTTTTGTTTTCTTATACTGTTTCGTCTACAGTGAATACAGTATTTTGATTCCCTGATATCCTCAAAGATATTTTGTATTACTTCAACATAAAATCAAAGATGACCAATGTTACATGATTTTACTCAACAAATAGAAAGTGCAGAAGTATGTGTCGTTTGCTTGAGGTTGGAGTGCAGTTTGTTCTGGAAACACGTTTCATGTTTTTTAGTATTAATGGCATTTGTCATTTATCTTGACCAATATAAATGCAACAAATAAAAACCATCATGAAGAATAAATAACATAGTTGCATTCAATCAGTGGCATGGCTTTACTCTATATACTTATCAAGCCCTTTGAGGAACAATAAGGTTGACCTCCCGTTTCACTTATATCCATTTAGATCCCTCCGGTTGTCATGTAAATGTCTTCTTTTTTTTCAGAACAAGTGTCTTTTCATAGCCTGGAAATCCAGACCCAAATCCGAAAGATTAAGGGTCTGGCAATGAGTAATGAAAATGGCCCAACTTGAGGGGCGGCACCAAGCATGCATTTGAAAATCTCACTGCACGCAATTGGATAACACTACGACCAATCACAACAATACACGGGGTACGCTTAGCTACCAGCGGAGCTAACTTCTGTTCCTCTTTTAGATAAAAAGCCAAGTCTAACTCATTGTAGCGGCCAAAGCCGTTTCAAACAACTGGTGTTCATCCGTAGCCATCTTGCAATGTTTACTAATGACTTTGACGTTGCAGTGCTGTCGTCATCTGTTTAGCTCGCCTCTGGCCCGCCTATATCAGATACACCAATGTGATTGGTGCAGCTCGGCTACAAAGGCATAGTTAATGAGCATCATTACTGAATGCCAGAGTGACTCGCTGAGCAAATTCAAATTGTGCTCTCGCGAGAACTCTGGATTTCCAGGGTAGACTTTTCACTCAAGTTTGGCAAAATGGAACAGGGGCACTTTGATTGTTACCCTCTCCTTTGTTGTTTGTTAAAGTCCTTGAGGTTTGGCAGCCATTGTCTTTATAAACTCAAAGCTGTGTTAAATGCGGCCCAGCTAATGAGGGGGAGCCTTCAAACCCTCCATGAGATGATGCTGTCAAATGGTGACATAAAAACGTTGCATGTAATCCCCCTGTGCAGACCCTGGGTGTAAATATGCCAGCTCCACCATTTTCACAGCGTTTACTCCGAGTTCAAACAACCTCTTTCCCTGCTCTCCCCCTTCCCTGAAAGCACAATGACAGCTCTACGATATTCTCCTCTAGATTCCTTGGCTGCCTGCGACCAATGAAACAACCAGGAACAGCTCTGATAACCTCCTTCCTCCACATTGTGGGTAAGACACATTTCTCTTCTTCTTTGTTTCTGTGGACTGAAACTTCTGCCACTCATACATTTTGTACTGAGCGTGCTCAGAATTTTGGGTGTGATGCTTGTAAATGAATTTGGTGATTTTTGAGCGAAGGATTGGTGCTGTTTGTTTGCCAGGTTGTATGTTTGTCCACACACAGTATTAGACACTTGCTGTTGAATTGTAATCAAATGAAGCTTAATATGAACATGTACCGTAGTAGGCCTATATAGCACTCATAGTCAATATAAGTCTCTAATGCCTTAAAACAAATAACAATAAACAATAATTTGAACTTCATACAGAATATATAAAAAATGCCCTGAGGGCTAGTATTTGGTATCTGTTTAATGTTGTTGATGTAATTTTCCTATCATAGCTGAGGTACCTTTTAAACTAAAATAAATGGTGATAAATGAAAAGCCATTCATTACCTTAATCCTACAGAGAACCGTATTGTATTTATCCTGGTGCGAGTTGCCATTTCCATGGTGTGCCAATCTCTAATCACATGTGAAAGTGCTCATTGAGTAAGTTTAATAAGTATACTGACTTTGTAAAGCTCTTACTGGACACTTAAGCAAAATGATAGAATATACCCTCAAACGACATAAATTTGTCCCCAGACAAAGAGTCTGAACTCCATTTTCATAACCGTTTGTCTAAACATGCAGCAAAATTAAAATTTTCAGTGGTATACATAGTTTTTTTTCTGCTACCTGTAGCTTTCTTGAACAATAAGTCCTCATATGTAAATGACAAATTACCCACCTAACTGTTAATAAAACGACTCATGTGAGCATTTTTCTGATCTGTTACCTCTATGGTTACAGTAAGTTTGGGTTAACAGGACTGTGCCTCCACTCTTACCGAACCCATCGTGTGTATCCTTGAAGACTAAATAAATATTAAAAAATAATAATATATAATATAAATAAATAAAAATTAAATAACGATACATGTGTTGAATGCATATACTTTCTAAAAATACATTTGTAGAGCTGATTAATAAAAAAGAAATAATTTGAAACCTGCATTTTTTTTACATCCATGTTTGCTTGCTAGCAGTCTTCTTCTTCCTTGCCTTGTTATCATGTTCTGCCTTTCTTGGCACGTTATCGCCACCAGCAATCATTCATTTGCGTCTTTGTGCGCACACGCAGGATAATAACAGCGACCCACAAAACGTTGCTCCATAACGTTACTGGCTGTCAAAACTCCACAGGGAACCTTTAAGTTTAGGCAACCAAAACTTCTTGGTTAAGAAAAGGTTATGGTCATGGTTCAAAGAAACCAATGTTGACTTGTGGTGCAACACAGGGTGGGAGCCGCCCTCTCACTATGACCCAACCATCCACCCCAACCTCCTCCCTGAGAGGTTTTGCCGTGGCATATATACATCATCCTACTTCCTCCTTTGCCACCTAGAAAGAAATGTAATTTCTCTCATGACTGCAAGAGGTTGATTATTAGGAAATATCATATTTATTGTTTAAACAATCAACCAACTACCAACCGACAATGTTAACACTGGACTGACTTTAGTACATGTCATAATACATTTAGCATGTGGTTGCTGAGGCATATACTGCTTGAAAGAAGCTTCTGTGACGGGCAGACAGGAATAAGTGATTAGTGGAGAGCAATGTTATTATTTTTACAGTTTACTGCTTTCCTTACATACCTTGATTTTTTCCTTTGTGGTGTTGAAAATGTGTGTTGTTGCATATTTGAATAGCTGGCAAGATGAAATTACAACCAAAATTACACGTTTATAATACTCTGTCTGAAATGTTTGAAGTAAATTAAGCACAAAAAACAAATACTATAACTAAGTGATAACAATATTAAACAATGTAATTCAATTGCAAAAATCATATACTTAGTAAGCATATTTATGATTCAATTAAAATTAGCATATGTGTCTCTCTCTATTCTTTAGCACTGCACAAGCACAAGGCAAATACTAGACTTAACTGTCCTTGTAGACGTGACCCACACATGTTCCTCATCCATCCCTTTTCTCTGTCTAGTTTGGCTGCTCATCACGCAGCAATCCATACTGTGGCTTCTCATTTGCAGGCTCCGTGTTTTGTGTGGTCCCTCTTTTGCTTCCCATGGATCTCTCTGCAGGGAGCTGAGCTGACAGACTTGTCTGATTGATGTATTGGGCGGCGTCTCGTCAGCTATTGTTTTCCTCGACAGCGTTCAGTGGCTTCACTCACGAGCCTTATCTGTCCTACCTAGAGTACAGTATGTGAATGCGGATGTGTCAGATTCACTGTACTGCAGGAGGTATCGGTTACGGAGGTATATGGGTCGCATGGCGACCTAAGAATTTACGTAACCTGTGAGCAGCAGCTCAAGAACACTTTTGTCTGACATGAAGATTTAAGAGTTACATTTCATTGTGTTGTTCTGTGAATTTGTTGGGTATGTGTATTTTAGCGGTTGCACTACATTGCCCCTCGCAACTTTTCTTTGGACAACTTTCCCAACTTCCATATCAAAAGAGTCACAGCTCCATGTAAGGAGAGTATTCACTTTAAGACCATTAATAGTTTTCTACTAGTTTGAGTGTGTACCTGAAAACTTTCCCACAGAACTTTCCTGGATGTCAGTGTTCACTCCCCCATCTACCCCTGCACCCTTTGATAATCCTGCCCAAAACTCTTTAAATTCACAGGAGAATTCTTAAAAATTCTTGAAAAACTCCTCTCAGGCAGTAGATGTGTTACTGCCAACCCGTTCACCTGCTCGATGAAGTGGGCAAGGCTGGAAGGTTGGAGGGGCTGGATGTCCGATCACGGCACAGGCCATTAAAGATGAAGGACTGTGGTCAGAGGTAGAGGGGAAAACCAAACCAGGCATGCGGACAGTGGGCGCTCGCACCCTCCCTCATTGCATCACAAACCAGGCCGACACTTCCCCCAGTAATGAGCAGGGGCCCAGACTATGGGGTCAATTATTCATACCGAGTCAGCTGGGAAAGATAGAGCGAGAGAGGAGGGGTGTTGAAGCTTCATCGAATCCTACAATTCTAACACACTCCGCAATGATTTTTTGTTGCAGCGCTGCCTCCATCAACACAACTAAATCTAAGCCCAAGTCTTGTCTGGGTGGATGGAGTGTAACTTTAAAAGGCATACATGAGTGGCCACTCACTCCAGTGGTCATTCTGCAGCTGTAGCCTTGGCTACTCAGCCATTCTCTGGCCTCACAATTACTGTGTTGAAAGGACAGACATTGATCGTCAACACACTACAGCTGTTTGCAAGTAGTGTCATTATGCATACAGTAGACCCTGTCGGGTCAGTTATCAAAGGGCATTACTCAATGTGGAGAGCCTCGATGTCAAGTATTAGTCCTGCCTGTTTGTGCTCTGCGTGGATTATGTTACTGAATTAGCATTGTAGATGCTAGATGAAGTGTAGTCTCTGCTGAAAATAATGGAGAAGGTCAAATACAAAAGGAAATGCTTCATAATACTTAAGATCCTCAAGCTTCACAAGCGATAGTGATGGCAGTTTTCTTGTTTTTGTCAGAAACAAATGAGCATTTGATCATTGGCACCGCAGCATAGAAGGATCAAACCTATTGAGATGCTCCCCTTCACAACCATTTAAGAAGACATTGATGGAGCAACCCATGGGAACAAGAATGACTCCTCCTTTCAAGGCCATTTTGCCATGGCAAAAATTTCCATGTCTTCACGTTTAGTGGCAATATCTCTGACGTCAGGATAATCCATTTAGGTGACAGATTGCTGAGCTTTTCACTTACAAGTTGCATATCGGTCTGAATTTTAATAGTTCACAAGTGCAAGGGGAAGAACAAATCTAGTTCTTACTGTATCTACAAGAATGATCAGAGTATGTGCAGTGATGATCCATGTAAAATGTGAGTATCAAACAGTCAACCCCTATAGTATGGAAAGGCTGTAGTCTTCAGCTTTGGGTTGATTTTAATTGGATTTCAATGTGACCAAGAAAAAACACCAAAGCATCCATAGAAACTTCTCACTCATGCAGCATAATCTACTTCTCTATTTGTATTTTAACAAAAAAGATTGCTGTTTACACTACTGCATTAGCGATGCGAGTGTCTAATACTTTAATAAAAACTTGTAACTTACAGTAGTGGCAAGTAACAAAGTACATTTACTTTTGAGTATTTTCATTTTCTGCCACGTACTCGACTCTAGTACATTTCAGAGGAAAATGTACTTTTTCCTCAACTACAGATATTTGACAGCTGGAGTTACTAGTTATGTTGCAGATACAAATTTTACATACAATTTTCAATCAGCTTTAAAAGTATTGGACAGTGCTGTAGGTAGCTTCATGAATAATAATAAATACCAGAACTCTGTAGCCGCTCCTCATCTGTGCTTGACGCCATCAGCTCAAAGCTACATTAACATGTTGCATGTTGCGTAATGTAGAGCCAGGTTTCTAGGAAGAAGAATCCGTGGAATAAAAAGGACGGTATCTCTGGTTCTGCTGCATTGATTTTGATACTTCTTTTTTAAACTGATTATCGTGAGTCTGACAATGTCATAGAAGTGCAATGCTAAATCGCTGTAGTACTCTTAATTAAATGAACACTTCTTCCACCACTGTTAACTCGTCACAATTGGAATCCATTATATGTAACATGAATTCAAACTGACCATGAACACAGACCTGCAATGTATTTGGTACTAGAAAAATAGTTTTTGGTTGGAGTATAACTTTAAAGTGCTCATATTATGCTTTTTGGCTTTTTTCCCTTTCCTTTACTGTGTGTTTTTTATCTTTTTGTGCATGTTATTACGGTGGCCGAGAGGGGCAAACGCCCTGCAACTTAAGAAAACACACGCAAATAGACAAAACACAAGCAAATTAAGAAAACAACTTCATTAATTTGACAACACATGTGCAGGATTCAGCAAACGCGCTGCAAATACACACAACACAACCAAATAGATAAACGCACTGCAAATACACACAACACAACCAAATACATAAATGCGCTGCAAATATGAAACGATGCAAAAAGAAAAGCACACAAACACAGAAAACAAATGCAACAAAAAAACGCAGCATCCAGATTACACAACGGAAGTTCTCCAGACGTCTAGAGGGAGCAGCTAAGTGGAACAGCTAAGCTGTTTTCCAAACCGTTTTCCAAACCGTTTGGTGGGTGTGTCTCAGCTCAGGTCACAGGTGATACTCAATCAGCAGAGACGTCTGTAAACTCGTGGTAATAAAACATTTAAAACTGCATCTGCGTTTAATGTTGATGTTTGTTTAAGCCATATTACATGAGAGGGTTTAATTTCAAGGTCCGAAAGGCACATTACTGAAGTATAGGCCTCCTCAAGTGTAATATTGTGATTATACAACAACGGTTACCAACAAAATAAGTGATCAATCTGTATTCATATTGTGGAGCAATTCGCTCTTGAAATACAAAAAACAGACAGCATTTATAGTCCCTCCCTGTTTAGTAAACCAGCCAATTTACCGTGGGATTTATCAATCTGAATAAATCCCGCTCGCACATATAAACACAAAACTGCTTTGCTAACTCCATCGTGTTGTAAGTAAGACATCTGCTGAAAAAGTTATTGTATTCATTAGCATGATTGCCGTACTGTTGAGTTCACAAACAACACACCAAACTACAAAGACATAGCGGACCAGACGCAAGCTTTTATTTTGAAAAGCTCGGGGACGGCACCAGCCGGGAGGGCATGAGACGGGAGCATAGACTGTATATTATTAATATGTTATGTTATTAATAATAATAATATGAATTTAATATACAGTCTGTGGAGTTCTCCAGGCTGCAGCCATAACTGACTCTAATAAAAAGGCAGAGCGCTCTCTCCCTGTGGGGTCGAAAATCCAGCTGTTCCACTAGCTGCTCCCTCTAGAGGTCTGGAGAACTTCAGTTGTGTAATCTGGATGCTACGTTTTTTTGTTGCATTTGTTTTCTGTGTTTGTGTGCTTTTCTTTTTGCATCGTTTCATATTTGCAGCGCGTTTATCTATTTGGTTGTGTTGTGTGTATTTGCAGCGCGTTTATGTATTTGGTTGTGTTGTGTGTATTTGCAGCGCGTTTGCTGAATGCTGCACATGTCTTGTCAAATTAATGAAGTTGTTTTCTTAATTTGCTTGTGTTTTATCTATTTGCATGTGTTTTCTTAAGTTGCATGGCGTTTGCCCCTGTCGGCCACCGTATGTTATAGGTTTACAAAGTGAAAAAGCCCAAAGTCCACCCCCAAGGCACTTACCATCTCCAACAGAAAACACTGTTCACAAACTGCTCCAAACAGCTCTATTGTAGTCCAGCCTTTACTTCCGTGACGACCGTGCGTCACTTTGTAACGCTCGCCTAGCTGCTAGCATGGCACGCCCTCATGCTCTACATGACAAGCTAGCAGTGCTTACCTAGCTACTGCGCATGTGCGACTCCCAACAAAGATGGTACAACAAACTACTACAAAGAAGTGAGATGTCTCACTCTGTAGCTAAAACAGAGAGCTCAACACACAGGGTGAAAAGAGGAGCTGCAGCAATGTGCAGTACAACAAAAATATGGTGTTTTTTGAAACCATGTAAACCTATTCTGGTACAACCACTAAATACAATTATGAACCTGAAAATGAGTATAATATGAGCACTTCAAATTAACATACAATGGCAGTTCTTTATATATATATATCTGTTACAAATGATATTATTACGATCATAATTGTCCATGAATATTTTATAAATAAAAGGAGTTAAGATCCTTGGTGCATTCATTTACAAATAATGGACCAAATCATGTAATAAAACCAAACATTACTGTACTTCTCTATTAAAATGGGGTTCCCTCGCAATGTAATAGTATTGTATATCTTTGCATTCATACTGGAGGGCATGCTCTCTGTACATTGTGCTGCGAGTGACTGTGAATATGGAGAGAGATCCATCAAAATCAAAAATCACATAATGGCCAATATCAAGATGTACCATGAAGTAAAAACACATGGAAA
Source organism: Sander vitreus (assembly GCF_031162955.1). Lineage (NCBI taxonomy): Eukaryota > Metazoa > Chordata > Actinopteri > Perciformes > Percidae > Sander > Sander vitreus. The sequence goes on along the minus strand of NC_135856.1, from coordinate 25,143,309 downwards.
GAAGATGCCCCTCTTTATTAGCTGTCATCATTTCCATGAATATATGTGCAAATAAATGGCTAGTATCACACAGGGAGCAAATGTGTCCCTAAAGAAGCCTTGGAAATGGGAGGATGGCGGGAGGAGAGGCAGTGTGCATATGTGTGTGTTTGAGGGAGAGAAAGAACCCGAATGGTGGGGGGTTCATGGATGAAAAATCATCACCAGTCCAAATGCAGATACTGTGGTAGCCTCACACTCTTGCCAGTGTCATCCTCCATTCGTCACTGTCCACAAGCCTGCCTCTCATTAAGTGGCCCCGCTCCGGCGACAACTTAATTTCCTTAAGAGGACCAGACACCTGATTCAATTGTACGCCCATTACACATTTGTTTTCCCCGTCTAGGCCTTGCTGGGACCACATGGCTGTGAACAGAAATACACTCCCACTATATTAAATGTTGTGGACATAATTCCCAGACATATGATTCATGTCTGCCTCCCAGTATCCATCCCTCACAATGCCCTTAGCTCAAATGGTGGTGGGTAGCTCCAGTCAGCTGGGCTGGTTCAGCTGCTGTAGATATTATATTATCAGTGTTGTCTATTATTCTATACATTCAGATAGTTAACACTCGCATTTCCAGACGTGGCCTTCTAGTTTCTTTAAAATATTTTTTGGTTGACTTCTCAAATCCATCCATGTTGATTTTTGTATTTTGACCTTCAAGATAATTTTTCCGCATCTTATCAGGCTCATTGGTTTGTTATCACGTCATCATAAGACCCGGAGCTCTTCAATAATTCAGAAACCCTTTTGAACCATTTCAACATGACTGTTCCTCAGTCCTCAGTCTTTGAAGATCAGACAGCGTAAGATTTTTTTTATGACTTCCATTGTCCATTTGACTGCTGGTCTCCATAGCTTACCTCTCACCTACACCTGTCAGTCAAACAGTAGTCGTTGGAGATCGGTGAGAAACAGCTTTTCCTCTTGTACAGGGTTTAACTGATTGTTGCTGTAATTCTTCTGTCATTGCTTTTATCCACAAGGTGTGAGTATGTTTGATACCAGATGCTCACCCAAAACCACACAAAAGCCTCATGTATTCATTTATTTATGGTTTTCTCTGTCGTTTTTTCTTTCTTTCTTTTTTTACACGCATCCTGCCAATTACCCAAAAAGTTATCCTCTGAGGAGTCGTTTTTTGATCAACCAAATAGGATTGTGTGTGTCTGTGTGCATTGTTTAGTATTGAATGTTCGGAATTCTAAATAAAGCCAGAGATTAACACCCACCACCCTCACTTTCTCTCACACACACACACACACACACACACACACACACACACACACACACACACACACACACACACACACACACACACACACACACAGTCAGAGTACATGTTTTGTCTTAAACCTATCCAGAAGACACCTCTAATATATAGAACTGCTGAGTATAGGTCTGTTCTCAGCAGCCAATAAAACAGAGACAAACTCAAAGTTATAGTAGCTATTCACTCCCACATACTGCTCCCTTCCTGTGATGCTTTCCCTCTGATCCTGCTGAATGTGTTTGTGTTGTGTGTGTGTGTGTGTGTGTGTGTGTGTGTGTGTGTGTGTGTGTGTGTGTGTGTGTGTGTGTGTGTGAGTGTGTGTGTGTGTGTGTGTGTGTGTGTGTGTGTGTCCTTTGCTCTTATTGAAAGTATTGACAGCTTTACCAAAGCAAAATGATCCTGTTGTAAATTTCAAATGTTGCACGTTTTATTTTTAGCTGTTCAGTTGAATTATTATATTATTATATTATATATATATATTATTATTATTATTAATTATTATTATTATTATTATTAATTATTATTATTATTAATTATTATAAGAAGGAGAGCATAAACTCATGCACAACTACTAAGATGGCGAGTATAACACAAAATCCAATACTATTATGCTGCACACAGATGGAAACAACTTTCTGATGATTTTACTGTAAATGTGCTTCAACTTAGGCCACTTTCAAATCTAAATGAAGAACTGTGCTGTTCTCCTGTGAATTCAATTGATGCGTTTCTCTACTGCAATCTCCAATCTGGTCCAGTAGAGCTCAGCAGCGTGTGTGGAGGAGTGTCTCCTTCCCCCTGTCCTCTCCCTCTCCAGGAGCATCAAAAGGAGGCGGACCCACGCAGGGTGTTTGAAGAGCCCAGCGACACTCCCCTATGGGTGGTGAACTGGCAGATGCTCAAACCACACAACTCTATCTAGACGGGAGGAGCATCCTTCTCATCTGCTTTTGTAGCTTTCATTGGTTTCCCTTGCAGCCATGAACCAGACATTAGTTTCAACTGTATTGTCGTTTGTAGATTTGTATTCTTGCACATAACTTGTCGTTCATTTTTTTGCATCCTTCAGTCGTGGTGTTATGACAATTTGTCCATAGTTTTGTTTGTTTATAGATTGATTTGTACTAATCTCCAGCCTTGTAGTTTTAATACTTTACCTTTAAAAGGTTGATTCACTATCATTATTTATTTAGAAAACATGCAATATTTCCTGTCGTATATCTAGTGGTATATATAGAGATTAGGATTTGTGTTGTTTGTGGTGATTTATGCCAATCAGAACTGAAGGATAACGCCCGCTAGATGCTAATTTTCAAGGGCCCTAAAACTATTCCCATATGGGACTGATGATTCAGATGGAGCAGGATAAAGCCTACTGACTTTGGTGATTCTCTGACTTATCCTTAAGCATCACCATGAGTTTTTGGGTAAAACGTCCTGACTATTAGTCAGTAGTGCCTGGGCCACCTGGGTGAAAACCAGGAATCCTAACCACTAGACCATATGGGACAGATTTTTTTTTTCATGAAAGACATTTTAAATGTTTGCGAGCAGCGTAGCTTTAGGAATGTCAATATCGGCCTGTTAGTCATTCTGAGAACTTTGGCATAGAATTTTGTGCAGACATTCATGGTCTGCAGAGGATGAAGCCTACTGACTATGGTGATTCTCTGACTTATCCTTTAGCATCACCATGAGTTTCAGATTTGAGGTTCTGGCTAAAATGTCAATATCGGTCTGAGAACTTTGGGCCAGATGGAAATATCTTAAATTATTGGATGAACTGGCATGGAATTTTGTGCAGACATTCACGGTCTGCAGAGGATAAAGCCTACTGACTTTGGTGATTCTGTGACTTATCTTTTAACATCACCATGAGTTTCTGTGTAAAATGACCTGACAATTATTTGATAAACCATCATATGTTTCATTTAATTTTCAAGGGATCCTAAAACTGCAGTTCCCATACCGGGAGTTGAACCCGGGCCACCTGGGTGAAAACCAGGAATCCTAACCGCTAGACCATATGGGACTGATTTTTTCAAGATAACAGGTTTTTTTTCTTCTTGAGAGACATTTTAAATGTTTGCAAACGGCGTAGCTTTAGGAATGTCAATATCGGTCTATTAGTCGGTCTGAGAACTTTGGCCCAGATGAAAATATCTTAAATTATTTGATGAACTGGCATGGAATTTTTTGCAGACATTCATGGTCTGCAGAGGATAAAGCCTACTGACTTTGGTGATTCTCTGACTTATCCTTTAGCATCACCATGAGTTTCAGATTTGAGGTTCTGGCTAAAATGTCAATATCGGTCTGAGAACTTTGGGCCAGATGGAAATATCTTAAATTATTTGATGAACTGGCATGGAATTTTGTGCAGACATTCACGGTCCACAGAGGATAAAGCCTACTGACTTTGGTGATTCTCTGACTTATCCTTTAGCATCACCATGAGGTTCAGATTTGAGGTTCTGGGTAAAATGTCAATATCGGTCTGAGAACTTTGGGCCGGATGGAAATATCTTAAATTATTGGATGAACTGGCATGGAATTTCGTGCAGACATTCACGGTCTGCAGAGGATAAAGCCTACTGACTTTGGTGATTCTGTGACTTATCTTTTAACATCACCATGAGTTTCTGTGTAAAATGACCTGACAATTATTTGATAAACCATCATATGTTTCATCTAATTTTCAAGGGATCCTAAAACTGCAGTTCCCATACCGGGAGTTGAACCCAGGCCACCTGGGTGAAAACCAGGAATCCTAACCGCTAGACCATATGGGACTGATTTTTTCAAGATAACAGGTTTTTTTTTTCTTCTTGAGAGACATTTTAAATGTTTGCAAACGGCGTAGCTTTAGGAATGTCAATATCGGTCTATTAGTCGGTCTGAGAACTTTGGCCCAGATGAAAATATCTTAAATTATTTGATGAACTGGCATGGAATTTTTTGCAGACATTCATGGTCTGCAGAGGATAAAGCCTACTGACTTTGGTGATTCTCTGACTTATCCTTTAGCATCACCATGAGTTTCAGATTTGAGGTTCTGGCTAAAATGTCAATATCGGTCTGAGAACTTTGGGCCAGATGAAAATATCTTAAATTATTTGATGAACTGGCATGGAATTTTTTGCAGACATTCACGGTCCACAGAGGATAAAGCCTACTGACTTTGGTGATTCTCTGACTTATCCTTTAGCATCACCATGAGGTTCAGATTTGAGGTTCTGGGTAAAATGTCAATATCGGTCTGAGAACTTTGGGCCGGATGGAAATATCTTAAATTATTGGATGAACTGGCATGGAATTTCGTGCAGACATTCACTGTCTGCAGAGGATAAAGCCTACTGACTTTGGTGATTCTGTGACTTATCTTTTAACATCACCATGAGTTTCTGTGTAAAATGACCTGACAATTATTTGATAAACCATCATATGTTTCATCTAATTTTCAAGGGATCCTAAAAGCTGCAGTTCCCATACCGGGAGTTGAACCCGGGCCACCTGGGTGAAAACCAGGAATCCTAACCGCTAGACCATATGGGACTGATTTTTTCAAGATAACAGGTTTTTTTTCTTCTTGAGAGACATTTTAAATGTTTGCAAACGGCGTAGCTTTAGGAATGTCAATATCGGTCTATTAGTCGGTCTGAGAACTTTGGCCCAGATGAAAATATCTTAAATTATTTGATGAACTGGCATGGAATTTTTTGCAGACATTCATGGTCTGCAGAGGATAAAGCCTACTGACTTTGGTGATTCTCTGACTTATCCTTTAGCATCACCATGAGTTTCAGATTTGAGGTTCTGGCTAAAATGTCAATATCGGTCTGAGAACTTTGGGCCAGATGGAAATATCTTAAATTATTTGATGAACTGGCATGGAATTTTGTGCAGACATTCACGGTCCACAGAGGATAAAGCCTACTGACTTTGGTGATTCTCTGACTTATCCTTTAGCATCACCATGAGGTTCAGATTTGAGGTTCTGGGTAAAATGTCAATATCGGTCTGAGAACTTTGGGCCGGATGGAAAATATCTTAAATTATTGGATGAACTGGCATGGAATTTTCGTGCAGACATTCACGGTCTGCAGAGGATAAAGCCTACTGACTTTGGTGATTCTGTGACTTATCTTTTAACATCACCATGAGTTTCTGTGTAAAATGACCTGACAATTATTTGATAAACCATCATATGTTTCATCTAATTTTCAAGGGATCCTAAAAGCTGCAGTTCCCATACCGGGAGTTGAACCCAGGCCACCTGGGTGAAAACCAGGAATCCTAACCGCTAGACCATATGGGACTGATTTTTTTCAAGATAACAGGTTTTTTTTTCTTCTGAGAGACATTTTAAATGTTTGCAAACGGCGTAGCTTTAGGAATGTCAATATCGGTCTATTAGTCGGTCTGAGAACTTTGGCCCAGATGAAAATATCTTAAATTATTTGATGAACTGGCATGGAACTTTTTTGCAGACATTCATGGTCTGCAGAGGATAAAGCCTACTGACTTTGGTGATTCTCTGACTTATCCTTTTAGCATCACCATGAGTTTCAGATTTGAGGTTCTGGCTAAAATGTCAATATCGGTCTGAGAACTTTGGGCCAGATGGAAATATCTTAAATTATTTGATGAACTGGCATGGAATTTTGTGCAGACATTCACGGTCCACAGAGGATAAAGCCTACTGACTTTGGTGATTCTCTGACTTATCCTTTAGCATCACCATGAGGTTCAGATTTGAGGTTCTGGGTAAAATGTCAATATCGGTCTGAGAACTTTGGGCCGGATGGAAATATCTTAAATTATTGGATGAACTGGCATGGAATTTCGTGCAGACATTCACGGTCTGCAGAGGATAAAGCCTACTGACTTTGGTGATTCTGTGACTTATCTTTTAACATCACCATGAGTTTCTGTGTAAAATGACCTGACAATTATTTGATAAACCATCATATGTTTCATCTAATTTTCAAGGGATCCTAAAACTGCAGTTCCCATACCGGGAGTTGAACCCGGGCCACCTGGGTGAAAACCAGGAATCCTAACCGCTAGACCATATGGGACTGATTTTTTCAAAATAACAGGTTTTTTTTCTTCTTGAGAGACATTTTAAATGTTTGCAAACGGCGTAGCTTTAGGAATGTCAATATCGGTCTATTAGTCGGTCTGAGAACTTTGGGCCAGATGAAAATATCTTAAATTATTTGATGAACTGGCATGGAATTTTTTGCAGACATTCATGGTCTGCAGAGGATAAAGCCTACTGACTTTGGTGATTCTCTGACTTATCCTTTAGCATCACCATGAGGTTCAGATTTGAGGTTCTGGGTAAAATGTCAATATCGGTCTGAGAACTTTGGGCCAGATGGAAATATCTTAAATTATTTGATGAACTGGCATGGAATTTTGTGCAGACATTCACGGTCCACAGAGGATAAAGCCTACTGACTTTGGTGATTCTCTGACTTATCCTTTAGCATCACCATGAGGTTCAGATTTGAGGTTCTGGGTAAAATGTCAATATCGGTCTGAGAACTTTGGGCCGGATGGAAATATCTTAAATTATTGGATGAACTGACATGGAATTTTGTGCAGACATTCATGGTCTGCAGAGGATAAAGCCTACTGACTTTGGTGATTCTCTGACTTATCTTTTAACATCACCATGAGTTTCTGCGTAAAATGACCTGACAATTATTTGATAAACCCTCATACATTTCATCTAATTTTCAAGGGATCCTAAAACTGTAGCTCCCTTACCGGGAGTTGAACCCAGGGCACATGGTTGAAAACCAGGAATCCTAACTGCTAGACCATATGGGACTGTTTTTTTCAAGATAAAACTTTCTATGGGGAGAAGCAGAGATAGGTTGGGGGTGCGCCATGACTGTGGCTACACTCCCACCCCCGCCGGTCTAGGCGAATGCTGCAACTCCTCATACCCTAAATATAGTAAGCTTTCTATGAAGAGAAGCAGAGATAGGGAGGGGGTGCGTCATGACTGTGGCTACACACCTTCCCCCTGCCGGTCTAGAAGAGGAGACTTTTAAGTTTACTCTTAAAGGTGGTGACGGTGTCTGCCTCCCGAACCCAGACTGGGAGCTGGTTCCACAGGAGAGGAGCCTGATAGCTAAATGCTCTGGCTCCCATTCTACTTTTAGAGACTCTAGGAACCACAAGTAACTCTGCATTCTGGGAGTGCAGTGCTCTAGTGCTTTAGCATCTCCATGAGTTTCAGATTTGAGGTTCTGGGTAAAATGTCAATATTGGTCTGAGAACTTTGGGCCAGATGGAAATATCTTAAATTATTGGATAAACTGGCATGGAATTTTGTGCAGACATTCATGGTCCGCAGAGGATAAAGCCTTCTGACTTTGGTGATTCTCTGTCTTATCCTTTAGCATCACCATGAGTTTCAGATTTGAGGTTCTTTGTAAAATGTCCTAACAGTTATTTGATAAACCCTCAAAGTTCCATCTAATTTTCAAGGGATCTTAAATCTGCAGTTCCCGGGACACTTGGGTGAATGGCTAGACCATATAGGACTTATACTTTGGGAACTGACCCTTTAGCAGGAGGCATGTTATTGAGTGCATCTGGCACAGACAAGTGTAAACTTGAGGTTTCTTCTCTCAGTAACAACATATCGTACTGGGTTTTTCCCCATCAAGAACATCAAATGCAATACTTTTTGCTGCAAAAAAACAGAGAGGCACACTGTATTGTCAGGATCTTTTCATTTGCTCAGCCATCATAGCATCACACAGCTGTGGTCCCTGCCATGCTGGTTGTCTGGCCTTTAGCTTCTTGGGTGGCAGCACTGTAGCTCTGACCTGATCTGTCTCGCTGTACTCCAACTGCTCGTTCAGTCTGCCTCTATTTGCTCGACAGCCCTCGCCTCCTCCGACAGGCCTCCCAAGAACAATGGCTCGTGAAAGACAAGCCTTTCTCCCTCTCTCTCTTTAATTCTTTATCTCTTTCCTTCTTCCAATTTTTTCCATTGCGTCTCTGTATCTCTTTCACTCTGCCTGTCCATCTATCAAAGCCAACTCCTTCGTGCTCATGTCAGTGAGAGGTGAAAGGTGTCTTGCAGTAAAGAAGAACCTGCAGTCTGTTTCATATTACACCTCACAGAGTGCCGCAACTGTCTGTTTTTATCAGCCAGTCCTGCCTCCGACAAAACCCTTTCTCCGCCTTGCACAAATAACTTTCTATTACTTGTTGGGTTACTCCTAATGCATCTATTGAGTGATTTCAAGATGTAATGGAAATATAGCATGTATGTAATATGTAACAACACAAAATTAGGATATTACCATACCTATGTTGTATAATTATATATATTATATATATTATATATTATATAATATATTATAATATTATATGTTAGGCATAGGGATTTATACAAATCACATTGTAAGGTAAAATAATTGTCATGGTTTAATTGAAGCTTTATGCACAAGACCCTTTATACTGTATATAAGCTTTGATAAAGGGATATAGAAAGGCCAACACATTCTCACTTCCAGCGTGTCAAAAAGTGATGCTTGGTCAGGTGCCTTTGGCGCAAAAAGTCTCCTTTAGCGTAGCCCTCACTTTTTGACACTCTGGGTCGGGACTCATGTCGTCACTTTTTGAAGCTCTGGGTCAGGACGCATGTTTAACTGACATGCAGCACAAGAAAGGGACAGTAAACGAGGAAAAGATCGTAGGTGGGGTTACAAATGTATCTCTTGGTTTTCAATACTACTTGATACAGGTGTTGCTCTTAATACTACGTCATCTTACAGTGCCACGGTCAAACTGCTGCTATGCTCGGTGCGTTCCATCCAGTCGCTGAAGTTAGATTTTTGCGCCGGTATCCGACGCTTAGAGCCACTGACCAAGTGTCAGTATTTGACAAGTTGGGAATGAGAACGGGTTGAGAAGGCATATTACTGATGTGAAACCTAATCCTCAATGTTTTTAGGTGTATTGTTTTGATATTCTTAGAAGGCTGGAAACAAAGTATAATATTAAAGCCAGTACCAAGTTGCAGTTCATCCAATGGCCACTAGGTGCTGGCTCTACGAAAATTCAAATTGTAGTGAACTTACTGTAATGGGTGACCCTTTTTCTCTTAAAATACACCGTCAACGTTATCTTCTTTACAGAAAGCAATTTAGTAGTAATTTTACATGTGTTTTGTGGTACATCTGAACTATTGAGGCAATTGATGTGTATATTTGGGGCGCTTTTTCATTATGGGCTTGTTTCTCAGCCCTTTATGCTCCCTCTGCCTTCAGTTAAGTCGTGAGCATGAAGACTCATTCTTGAGCTTGGTAACACATATCTTTGATAAAATATTCTAAACTATAGGTGCCCTTACTTTCACCTTTTTTACCTACTACTACTACTACCGAAAAAATGCAGCCACCTGTGCGTGTTAACCGGCCCTCGCTGAACGCTATAAGTCACATTATTTGATTGAAATGCATGGATTTCAGATGTGTTTCTCCTAAGCAATGCATCTGTGTGTGAACAGGTCCTTAATCAGCTGAGGAATGTACTTAAAATGTGGACACTTTGCATCATGTTTGGTTTGTAATTCAGCAGGGATACAGAAAACGCAGCTCTGTTTTACCCATTTCATTTACAGTGATCTTACTTCCCCCGAGCAAGCTATTACAACTCTGTGGTCATATTTCATTAAAGAACTGTTTAAAATGCAACATTCTTAATAGGCTCATCGTAATGGTGTGTGTGTGTGTGTGTGTGTGTGTGTGTGTGTGTGTGTGTGTGTGTGTGTGTGTGTGTGTGTGTGTGTGTGTGTGTGTGTAAAGCAGCGCACGGCCATTATACTAGTGTGTGTGATTCCTGTGTTTGTTCGATCTTTTTATCTAGTGATCAAAAAGGGACTATGTGCCCATGCTGAAGGGGGTTGGCCCAATGAAGGAAGGGAGAGGGTCTCTACACATGTAATCCTTGTCAATGAATTTAGGCAATCTTTTTTTTTATAATGAATATTTCAGTAGTTATTGCAGCGAGCTACTCGTGTGAGTCTCTTTTCACTGCTCCCTTTGCTCATAAGTGAATCACTCGTCTAATGATTTAATTAATAGCATTGTATCCACAGATGAAAAGCTTATATTTAATCAGCAAAATGGAGTGAACTGAGATCAGGGGCCTTGACTGTTATCAGAATGTGCTTGGGGTCCCACTTGCTCACTAAGCCACTTTAAGCCCTGGGACACCCATACTTAATTGAGAGTTAATAAATAAATGTGGTTAGAGTAATCCCTGGATCCAGCCCCTCAGAGCTCCCAATCTAGCTCTGCGTGTGTGTGTGTGTGTGTGTGTGTGTGTGTGTGTGTGTGTGTGTGTGTGTGTGTGTGTGTGTGTGTGTGTGTGTGTGTGTGTGCACATACATGCCTACCCTGGCCAAGCTCCCTATGTCACTACAACCGTGCCAAAGCAGGCTCTACTGTAGTGTGCCAGATACTGGTTTATTTACCTGAGATGCCCCCTGAGTCACCGCAAGTGCCATATGTTAGATCCCAGGACAATTGATCCCAGAAGGCACCCTCTCTCTTTTTTTCCAATTTTAATTGATTTTTTTTATTTAAAAATTCTCCTTAGTTTTACAAATGTGTTAATGGGAAACAAAGGTAACACATATAGATACAAATTAAAACAAAGACTAACAAGCTGTATCGTGGCCTTTTTAAAACCCTCTTTAAAGTAAAATGTTGGATGAGATTTGGCCCATAGTTATATTGTTATAGTTATAATATATATATTAACTGGGTTTGATTTTTGCATTTCATGCATCATCAAACTATTACACACCCATGACATAAGTCTACACTCCAAAATCTATACAGTTGATGTAATCTTGGTGATCAGCAAAGTTACGTACTAGAGTCAGACCGATCGACCAGACAGATATATTAACCGATATTAACTTATTTCAGATATATCAGTATCAGTGTATATGTCGCCCGATAATAAGATTGTGTGCTTATATTATATGTTTAAAAAGATGTAATATCGGCCGATATATCGTTATTAGATGTTTTTCAACTCTCAAATATCGCTATCAGTTTCGGTTAACAATATAGATATACATAAACTTTTAATAGTTTTTGAGTTAGTGGGATGCCTCTGTTCACCAGATTATATGTACATGCATGCACTTTTTATGCACTTCAAATCGTGCATTTACCACTTTTAATAGGTTAATTAAAAAAAAAAAACAATAGGCAGCAATAGACAAATTAAATTAGTGATCATGAATTAGTGAAATGATTGCTAAATTATACTGAAATTATATGTCTGTAAAATATGGAAACTTCATCCCAGTGACTTCTGTTGAGATGAGCGGAATTTTGAGTTCTGCAGCCAACCAGTAGACAACAATGGGCTTTTTTCACAGCAAACACTTCTATTCCAAACAAAGATGGAATAGAAGTGAGATGTCTCACTCTGTAGCTAAAACAGAGAGCTGAACACACAGGGTGAAAAGAGGAGCTTTTTAATTAAACCATGTAAACCTATTCTGGTATAACCTCTAAATACCATTATGAACCTGAAGATGAGCATAATATGAGCACTTTAAGTGTCCCAGTAAGTCGTGATCAAGCATGCACAATACCAGGACCCAGAAACAGAAGCAACTAAATGGAATTCAGCCATCATTCATTTTCAACTGTGCTTTTCCTTCTGTTACATGTCAAAATGTCTTGATTAAAAAGGCCAGTGGAAGAGCTGTCACATTTGACGTCCATGTCAAATGAAAAAGACAGTTCTTAGCAGCTTGTAGCTTATACTGCATTTGGGGCAAGGTCCCACAACTTTTCAGTTGTTTTTTAATACTGTACTAATTCATATTTGCTGGTATGAAAGAGAAGGAAAAAGGCAAAAAAAAAGGAATGGAGAGAGAGAGAAGTGTGTGTTTAGCTAAGCAGGGGCAGCCTCTGGTCCATTGCCTATCATTTATTGATAAAGGCCCTGGAAAATGCGCGGGAAAAAAAACCCTAATGAAATTATCAACGTTATTGAATTAATGATGAATGGGAATAAGAAAAGGCTGGGCTCTCTGTGGAGCCAGAGAGGAGCGCTGCTTCATTAGCCATGCAGTCTCATCACATCCTCTTTTGGAGCTGCAGACACTGGGGCTCTCCACTCTCTCCTCTCCTCACCATCAGGACCTGCCATTGGATTCCATTCAAAAAAATTCCCTCAGACCCTCCGCCCCTACCTCTCTGCTTTTTCTCTTTTGCCTATTTTTTTTTTGTCTTCCCCTATTACTTCACCTGCCACCCCCACCCTCATCGCTTTTCAGAAGACAGGAACTCTTTGGTGGCTAATTTCATTTATCATTTCTTTCACTTTTCCTGAAGATGAAGAGAGAAAAAGCTGACCCAATTCTGGGGATACTCGTGGTCAGAGAGCACACCTCTTTTCCCTGCCTACTCTTTCTTTCTTTCTTTTCTCTCTTTCTTTTTTTTCTTTTCTCCAGCTCTCTCTCCTGACTGCCTCTCTGTGGATATCATTCCTGATTCTGCACATGCAAATGATATGGGAGGGAGAGAAGGGCGGGGGGGGTTCATTTGGATTCATCGCCCCCTCCTCCTCCTTCTCCTCCTTGTCTTCTCCTTTTTTTCCCTGGGTGGTGCAGGAGTGGTCTGGCGAGCCACAGCACGCTGAGAAATCACGGGCATGGGGTCTCATTAGGTAAGCAGAGGCCAGGGCAGCAGGGCTTCACCCAGACGCTGATTATTCTGAGAGCAATATCTGGAGAATCACCTCAGCTATACATCTGATTAGACACACTGATTATGCTGAGAGCAATATCTGGAGGATCACTTCAGCTACACACCTGATTAGAGCTACTGTCTCTTATAGTTCAGAGCCCTCTTTGACAATGAATTAATCGTGTCTGTTGTGTGGGATTGTGTTTGAGCTTTGAAATTTACTGCATTTATAGGAACTTTTTTGCCTCATTTAAGAATTGTCTGAATAGATTTTTTCTTTATTTCTAAAGCATAAAAGAGCTTTTCACTTTCTTCTTTCTCCTCGTAGTCACTCCTCTTCTTGAATCCCAGCTGCTCTCTTCCCATATCATTTATCTGGAGACAAATGCACTTAAATGAATGTTCTGCCAATTTGATGGATACAGTAATTATCTGTGAGCACTTTATTTACTTGAATTCAGCCTACAACTTAATGAATGACTTGACCGTGGTTTTGGAGCTTTGTAATACCCCGGATAGATCGCCCATATGTGCATGTAGCCGTTGACAGCAGTGACACGCATAATATAATGTGCTGTCCTTTACATGATGATCTGATCTGAAGGGATTCAATTATTTAATAAAAACACCACAGACTATCATTAAAACAAATCGTGTGTGTCAACGCGAGCATACAGTCGGAGCTGCAAGGTCACAGGTGTAATGTCACGTTTTGAAGTCTTGATCCCTCCTACACACACACACACACACACACACACACACACACCCTCTCTCCGTCTGCTGGTTCTTTTCGTATGAATTGGCTGAATTGAATTGATCCTCATACAAATTAGGTCTGTCCTCAAAGGGCTCCATCAATACATTGACTCCTTTTATGAGGGTCATCAAACAGCCATTACTGGGCATCAGGGGGTCCCGTTTGGGGAGAGACTGCCCAGGGTGACTGATGAGCCGGATGGGGATGGGAGCTCGTCTGGGGGCCTCGGAGCTGTAGCAAAGAAGAGAGGGGAGGGGGTGCTTATTGAGTGTTAGATTCATTAGTTAAGCAAAGCCAAATTAATTTGATGTGCAACAGAGCAGCTAATACCCCAAAACAGTTAACTCTACAGCTTTGGAATACTTTAAACATAATATTCATCTGTCAGGAAAAACTGAGACACATTGGACACACCATCCTCTTATCCTAAAATCTCTCCTTCAATGTAATTAGGGTGATTTTTAATTTCTGGTACAAGGGGAGGTACACATGTACTGAGTTTATTGTTGTCCATTAACATGCAAGTAATTTGGCAGAACAAATTCCAAAGGAAGTAGAAATAAAACAGATTTGCTCGTGCATGACATCTTAAATTGCATCATTAAAAAGCCCCATTTATTCATCTGGTCTGATCCTGCTATTTGAATGGCTTTCTCAGAGCTTTGTCTTGTATGTCTTTATCATTGTTAAGTGTTTGTGGCCGTATGCAGTATAAATGATTCCTTGCAAGCCTGGCATAATGTTTCAGCCTACTAGATTGTTGCATTAACAAAGACCAAACTATCCATTCCCTGATCCCCAAAACAAGAAGAAAAAAACAAATCAAACAAACAAAGCGCTTAAAAATGTGTGATATTTTGCTCATGACAAGAAAAAATAATGTTGAAGCACCAGCAATAGACAAGAAGGGGGGGGGGGGAGAGAGAGCCCAGTAGTATTCCCCATGGTTGCTCTCAGGTATTACGAAAGAATCTTTGAAACTGAACAGAGACACAGCAGGATGTAAACAAACTGTCACTGCTGTCAAACACTTGCTTCAAGAAGTGTCAAAAGTTTAGGCTTTTCAATTACAGCCGTTTTAATATGCATGCAAGCCTCCCCTGACTCATTAAAATGCACAATTTTAAGTCTAATTGTTCAAGAAAACTGTGTTTTATGTTGCTGCAATGGTAATAACTAATGATAGATGCATAAAATTAGCATACATTTCCCAGACCAAGAGAATATGTGATCATTGTGCCATAGAGAATTGCTCTAAGTTAGGAAGTTAATTTCATTATCTCCTCCTCCTCATTTAAACCCCGCCACTTTACAATAATTGGAAAACAGAATAAAAGATTAGCTTTTGAGTGGATGACGGGCATTAATAAAGTGTGATGGAATGTGAGTGTTACAGAGTGGGTACCAATTACAGCAGCCAATCTCAGACAGGCAGCCATTGATGGTGGTGGTTCAATCTCTTCATCTGCCATACTTTACCATCAGGGACCCACTGCAGAGACCTCTGCTCCAGCTAGCAGGCTAATTGTCAATTCTGCTTAAGTCATAAGGAGAGCTATTTTACCAGGGCTTTGGAGAGGAAGGGAACTGTAAAATGAAAGTAAAAAAAAGTCAAAGTATAGTATAATTGTAGAAATTCCAGTTCAAGGAGAAGCACAGAGAGATTTTGTGGAGTAAATTGGGTTAGATGATAGATGAAGTTTGAATAAACGTAACCAGCATATTGGTTTGAAATGTGATCTTCTTAAAGGCATACTATACAAGATTTGTACTTTAATATAACAGCTTCAAAGTCATTTCGATGGTAAACAAAGTCGTAGTAGGGCGAATCATCCCGATAGCAGAGCTGGGGAGGGACGCCTCTGAGAAAACCAGCAATGCAAGTTGGGGAGGTCGCATCCCGCCAGATCTCGCGAGAATCACGAATTGCTTTACGACTGTCGGTTCTGCCAACATCTGCTACACCCGCCAGAGCCTTTTGGACATCTGTGACCAGCACCAGATAGCAAGCCACCTCTATCAAGCCTGTATCTCTCCAATGCCAGATCCCTGGTGCATAAAACGGACAACTTGGAATTACAACTCGCTTCGTGACTGCTGTGTTTTGATTATCACTGAAACTTGGTTTCACCCGGGGATACCCGATGCTAGCATAAAGCTAGTAGGCCGCACTCTGCTACGCTGGGACAGGACTGAGGACTCTGGTAAGAGAAGAGGAGGGGGGCTCTGTATGTACGTGCATGAGAACTGGTGTAATAATGGGACAATTATAGATAAACACTGTTCCCCTGACCTCGAGTGCATGTCTGTAAGATGCCGGCCTTTTTTTCTACCAAGAGAGCTAACAGTAGTGATCGTTACAGCTGTGTAAACACGACGCTCTCTCTCCTGCTGGACACTATAAACGAACAGCAGTGGGCCCACCCCGACGGTGTTTACATAATCGCAGGAGACTTTAATAAGGCCAACTTGAAGACTGTACTCCCGACATTTTTATCAACATGTCAAGTAAACTTGCTTGCGTTCTATGTTGTATGTTGTTGCGCTTGCTTGTTGTATGTCAGTTTTTACCACCACCTTTGTATCACATTGCACTTTTCTGCTTTTTTTGCACTTCTGGTTAGACGCAAACTGCATTTCGTTGTCTTTGTACTTGTACTCTGCACAATGACAATAAAGTTTAATCTAATCTAATTTACGAAGTTGTTGATTCATCCATTGTTGATGATAAGACCAGTCCTACAGGGGTGAGGGTATCAGGCCTTGAGTGCAGAGATAGCTCTGCGTGAGTGGTATTTACGACAGTAACGTTAAATACAAGTACTCCACAGCGACTCTAGGTGTAGCTGTTTGACAAAAAACATAAACTGCATAGTATGCCTTTAAAAAAAAATTCAGTATCAAGCACATTGTAGTCATGTTCCAGTAGGTCTATGTTTGAGTGAAGGAGCAAATTCATGACATGAGTTTCTTCCTAATTCTCATGGGTCACGCTCATCCCTCATCATGTCATTGCTTTAAACACATTAACCACATCAGTCACAGTGACCCAACACGTCATCACTTATTGGCTGTTTCAACTGTTCTAAACAAATGGCTGGCTCAAATGCCATTTTGCTTGCATTTGTAAAATTAAAAATCTAATCAAAGGCTCAAGAGTATATATCAGAACATTTGCAGAACTTAATATGTAGCAGGTGTGTAGTCAGAGTTAGGCTACTGTGTGTCTGTATTCTGTAGGCCAAATGGTCCATTGGACAAAAACAAAACACCAGCTACAACCTATTAACCAAGACTGTCCTCTACCAAAAAACTTTCCCATTGGACGTTAATCCAAGCAGCAATTACTTCACGTATTTACGGTTATAGTGGCGTTGCCCTCTAGTGGCCATAGTAATTATGAAGGGAGCAAAGCAGAAAGTAATGTGCCATCTGCGTAAGGAGGCAGGCTGGGGTGGCGGATGGGTCAAATAAACACAAGGCAAGTTTTTATTAACTTTTAAGGAACAAACAGAGCTTCCTTATTCCCCTGTGGGTCGTTTTTCCTGCCACCGCTAGGGGCGCTAATTTATGAAACACTCCTGTGGGTCCTATTAGAGGGTAGGAACAAACAACCTATATCGTTGTATGGTTTGGAGGACTTGTATCCACCCCATAACTGTTCTAATTAAAGGCTTACATTATAACTGATCTTTAAAGCATTGGTAAATCCTTTATTAATCATAAAAAACATCAGTTACGACTAATAAACCCTTTATACGGGGTGTATTAATCAATGATACCATAGTGGTTATCTTTAACGACAAACTGTGTAGTCTCCTCATAAAGTTTTTATTCTCAAGTAAATAGTGAGTAGTGGTAACTTCTGGCATGGCCTAAAAAAGACACCATCATCTATACATTTTATTTTTATGTATAAATATATTCAATTATATGAAATTTAAGGTTTTTATTACTTACCAATCTACACCAGTGAAAACCAAAGCCTTACTATTCTGGTTAGTAATCCAGAAGAAATTCAATACCATTATTCAGGATTCATTGAATGTTATCCAATGCAGTGCTGATTTTGCAGGCTGTTTACATGGAGTTTGATTCTTCTGGAGGTTTATCAGCCCGTATGTCACATGCAGGACAGTGATAAAGAACCATTTTCTGTATGGATGTTTTTTTTTTATGTTTGAAGAGCCACTGTTGCTAATAAATGAAAAAGGCATTTTTCTTTTATTTATTTCCTTAATAATGCTGTGACAAATTTACTAACTCTGGAAATTTAACACCACTGCATCATGTAAAAACAAAGCAAAAATCAGCTGATCTAAACAACATTCATTTTCCTCTACATCCTTAATTGAACATGTAAGTTGGATAGAATGGTAGAAACCTGCCAGTATGTATATATACACACACACACACACAAACACACACACACACACACACACACATACATAATCTAGTCTCATCAAAAATGATGTGTTGGGCCCTTTGTTGTCAAACTCTTTATACAGAAATCACATTTTCATGGGGGTGTATTTAAGCCATTTCTGCTGGCGTAAGCATGCAGCACTACAGCAGCGTTCTGAAATGTCATTTTCTGCCATTCTTTGCTACTTAACCTACCTCTCTGTTTGAGAACGTGGCACCTTGTTTTTTTGATGCCTTACGCTGCATTGCGGCCCCCATCACAGTAAAGTCTTCAGGTTTAATAGTAGCTCGGAGGCCTATACGAGACACCTCCTGATTATACACTAAACAGCAAGATTTGCAGTTATTCAATTGAGTGGCAGTGGACAAACACAACTGCTTTGAATTAGTGTGCCGCTGCTGCAGTGGTGTACCGGTGTTTACTGCCTTACCTTACAGATGTTGAATGCAGCTGTCTTCTCATTCTAACAATAAAGAGCACGCTTCACACACAAACCAGCCCGCTCACCCTGACATCTATATTTTATTAAGTCTGTAGACTCTCGTGCACCTTTATTTTAGCCAACAACATGTTAAATCGAATGCTTGCATCATGACATTTTTTTATATTCTCCTTCTTTACTGAATGACAGAGACAAGGACATTATGCAAAATTAATAGTAGTTTCGTTTGTATAGTACTTGTGATAAATTAACTTCTAATGTAGCCGGATATAATATCTCTCTATGAATATTTTTTGCATTTGACATGCATTTATGCAACATGATTTCTCATTAAATTCAAATAGTAAATCTGTTTGCTGGATATCCATAGGTGTTACTGTAAAATGGGTTACACACTATTCCCATAAACATAAATTGAAAAGGAGATTATTAGAGGAGACAATTCATCAAATCTCCATATGTACTATCCTGTAGGAGACACAAACAAATCATTTTCCCTCTTTTGACCAATGGAGTCCTAAGGTTTTGTTTCTCTGGTATAGAGTTATCCACCTGCTATCAAGCCTCTTTGATCCTCAGTTGGTTCAATATCCGCTGTTTCCATTAAATCTTGTCTTTAGAAGAGCTGCCAATAAAAAGACAGGCTTTTCAGGAGTGATGTCCAAGACCTGCAGGACCGTGCCCTTAACACCCCGACACACACACCTTCCTTCACTTACACAGTGAGATTGACAGGTGTCTGTACAGAATGTTACAATTTAACACATACGTTCACATTTTTTTCAAGTCTCAAAACAACACTCACCTTCCCATATGTACATTGCTATCAGTCTCTTTTATCATTTCTCCTGTCCATACTGGCTGTGAAGAGATATGCTATTGATGCTATTTCAATGCACGAGATGGAGGGACAAAATTCCTTATCCTCTTTCGATGAAAAAACATACATATGAGGGTTTAGCTGTAGCAGTTAGTCCAATTAAGAGGACATTAAATTCTGTACTTTTGCCTTCCACCCATCTCAGCAAGGAGACGATGTCCGAGGAACGAGAAAGGGAAAGTTCATATTGAAATGGCCAGAACTTGGAAAGAAAACGCATGTATTTTGACTAACTGCGCCTGCTCAAACTGTGGATTTTCACGTACATTGGAAATGAATTAGGAGGGGATCTTTTCATGGACAGAAAGGAATGATTACTTCAACCAATAACTCTCTCAATGTAGTGAACATATGGGCAAGTGAGTACTGCATCACGATAGACTTAAAAAAGTGAATCTTTAGAACTTTAAGCTTTAAACATAGGTTTTGAGTAAAGACTGATGAGAAGTGTAGAGATGTAGTGTAGAATAAATGGACTTTGATTATGTACTGTATATGACAACACACGTACAGTCTGTTCTATTTCTGGTTTAATCAGAACAAGTGTAAAGTCAGTGAAGTCATAATCATTCACTTGTAGTTTATAGATTAACAATCTGACCTAATGCACTGACTAGATGATAGTTAGATTACAATACTGCCCTGCAACTAAAGTTCCTGATACAGGAAACATAAACGCGACAATACTCAACTTAATTGATCAGATTTACACGTGATGTCCATATCAGCCATACCATGAATTACCTTAATTAGAAACATTCCCCGGAGCTCTTTCTATTGATCGCCCAGCAAGCTAAATCAAAAGTAATGTTGGACAGTTACCCGAGAACGCCATGGATGATTAATCAGGCACAGCTCAATCATTACTCTTTTAAAGAATTTCCTCTTCTTTTAACACGTCGTCCTTTTTTCGCCTTTTTTGTATTTTTAATTTTCTTTTCCCAGCGCTTTATTTGATGTTTTGTAACTTTTCATGTGTTGCCAGTGGATTAGGGCCTTTAAAAAGGAGATGCTTCCCTTCGAATGTGGCAAGGGTGTATATGCATATGAATATTTTCCATTGATGAATATGATACACTGCCGCGGCGCCTTTGATAGTCTCCTGCTTGGGTCTTAAGTGATGTCATAATGGTGGGACACCGACCCTGGGCAAAACATCCCAATCCACAGCAGAGAGGAGCAAACATTACAGCTCTTTGACGTCCTCTGTGTTTAATATTACAGCACTGTTTACTGGGGAGGGATTGGGTTCTTGTGTCCACCAGGGAGCCCAAGTATGTTTAAGGTCAAGCCATCTCCGTTCCTCTTCAGTCAACTTCAGGATCTTTAATCACGTTGTTTTTGACTGTGCTGTTTTCAATCGTGGCCAGGTCTTTATAATGCATGAGGACATTACATAGTTATGAACAGCTTGGCAGGCAAGTCGAGGCAGTGATGGAACTTGTTAGATACTTTCCGAAAGAACTTCATGTTCTTCAACGTACCTTCAGGTTAAAGGAATAGTTCGACATGAGAAGGTCGATACGAGAAGACTCTAAGTCACTGCGCTCGGCTATTAAATAGTCACGCACATCAACCCTGTAAAACACAATTTTTGTTATGGTTTTGTTTTTGTATAGATTAAACTAACAAAATGTAAATTAGTGAACTTCAAAAGGTTCTGGTAGGCGTATGTTATTCATTTTTAAGAGCGCCAGGCTAGCTGTTTCCCTCTGTTTCCAGTCTTTATGCTAAGCTAATCTAACCAGTATCAACACTTATTTGCAAGAAAGCAACAAGGGGTTTCCCCAAAATGTCCAACTATTGCATTAGCATCTTAAAATGTATTAAACCGAGGATGCGTTTATCCTTTTGTGACTTAGATCTATGAGGTTGCCTTTTTTGAGTATAAGGGTCATGATCTTTGAATGTTTCTTACAATGCAAAGTGTTTCTTGCTACACTAGATACACGTCGTATCTTCACTGTTCAATACCTCACATAGTTAGGACGTTAGGATTAGGAAGTTACTAACAAGCTGAATTTAAAGTGTGTCATATATCATATAGAAAAATAAGCACCAAGGAAGCAGTTTTGAAGGTTAAAATATGTTTTTTGATCACATGCAGTACCATCTAAAGGAATCTAAACGATTTAAACGATTTACATAGAGACAGAAGGAAATCAAAAATAAATTGAAAGAAAAAAACACTTATAAAGAGTTCAAAAAGGCCGAGGATGGACCACTTCCTCAAAAACCAAATGACCCCTTGTTGGTTTGGGGTATTGAAGATTTAGAATTTTGAATTACTTAATGTATAATGCATATGGACTAAAGATTTGACTCATTACTTACTCGGGGATTTCCTCTTTTCAGCAAGGGTAAAAAATGTGGAGGAGATGCATGAAAGTCAAAAGCATTAGCTTGTGTTGTCGGTTTTCTTTTTAACAGAACTTCTGAACAAAGGCAGTTAACATGTCAGTGTGCTCAGATGTTAAACAGGATGCTCATTTGCTATAGCTCTTTGTAACATATCCAGATGTTTATTCAGGATATGTTTATACATTGTATTATTTCCTTGCTTCAAAACAACAAATATTACTTATCTGGTATGTTTTAACCTCTAGAGATCACGTTCTAGTGTTTTGGTTCCAGGTCCTTATTTAAAGTGAAAAACATTTCATCAGGCAAATTGTTTCACAAAGTAAAGTTAATGACAATAAGAGCCAAACAACCAGCACTGTATCTAAATATACAGTATGGGTAAATAAAAGTAAGCTCACAAAATATGCTTAAGACTTAATCCAATACCCATACCCCCTAAATAACATCTTTTCCAGCCCCTTAGCTCGACAAGGCCTGCAGCTTTTTTTTTACAAGAAGTTGTGTGTCAATTCACAGTTTTAACTGGTTAATACTGTACCAAAGCTATTTCAAAGGTGCACATGCAATGACAATTTCGGCGTTATGGGCCTTTTTGATGTGTTTATTTTTCGTTGAAGTTTTTTTTTATTTTTTTATTTTTTTTTTTTTAGTAACAGTACATTTTACATTTTTTAACATTAAGGTGAAAAACCTTGGCAAGTGAGAAGTCTCTATTCTGTTTTTTAAAAAAAGGTTGCAGGTGTTAAAATGATCTAACAAAGGTTACTGCCGGTGGAGGCGGGAGGAAAGAGGGAAGCTATCGAACTTGTCCTGGTTTCCCTACTAGATAATGATCTCTTGAAAGTGTGTGTTTTTTCCTCTTCTTCCAGTAACAGTGTGTGCGAGATGAAAGATAGTTCCGGGGCTAGTGCACCAGCGCACATCTGACTGAGGCAGGTGTTAGAAATGTAGATGGCTGGCGGAGACTAAAGACAATACAAATTTGAAGTGAAAACGCTACTGGCACGCCTCCTCTGTTCTTAACACGTGAAGCCCCAGGCCGATCAATTATTCATACTATTGTGCGTGCGCGTGGCATAGTGTTAGTTCTGTAGTCGGAGAGGAGGTGTCTGTTGCACTTAAAGAGTGAGCGCCACGTCGCTTGGCAGGCCCAGGTCTGTCAGCCTGTCTCGGTCTGTCTCTCTCTGCTTCTTTCTTACACACACACACACACACACACACACACACACACACACACACACACACACACACACACACACACACACACACACACACACACACACACACGTAAAAAGCCCTTGTTCTGCCTGAGCCTTTTTAATGATGGGATCAGGGGCGAGAATTGGTGGCTAAAGTGCAGCTCCAGTTGTTTGAAAAGAGGAGAAAAGAAAGAGAAACATAGAGCAAGAAGAGTGTGAAAGAGAGAAAGACGGGGTGGGCGAAAAAAGGGGGGAGGAGGTGGGGGGTGCTTTTTACACTGGGGGTATTTTTCAAAGCAGTGCAGACTTGAAGCCATTGGGAGACTCCTTTGACTTTAATCTTGGCTGCTTCTTTGAAAATTATGACCGAGGACCACGGTTGCTTCATTAAAAGACATGTTCTGTTTCTTGTGTAGTTTCAGCCAGATTTTCTTTTTGTGCGTGTGGTGCTGATTTCAGCTTTCCACCCTCGGTGCTTCCTGCAGCCTCCTGAGCACCTTGCCGTGTTAAGGACCACTCACTTTGAACGTGTGTAAATAGACCAGTGAATGTTAATTGAGGAGACACACTTGATTTCCTCTCGCCTCTTACCTCCCGAAGTACCCACTTCGCTGTGCTGTGCTCAACATCCTCTGTGTCTACACGCTATTGTCATTTGTTAAACAGTGATGAGTTGTTGTGCCATCTACTCTACATATGTAATGTAACAAAATAAGATGGAAGTTGGTTGGACAGGGCACAATAAGTGCTGTCTTCTCTATTAAAACTGAGCCAAATGTCTACTGGAGGAAGTTGGAGTTGATGGGTGTCTATGTAGCAAAGTACTCGACTTAGACACCGGAGACTGGGGTTTGTGTCCCCAATGATTGGGTTAGGCTCTAAGAGAACTGGTTTGTACGAAGTGTTGTCTGATCTCGTCGGAAGACAAGTGCAAAGCCAGCCGTCATATAGACAGAGGTGCAATCTTGTTTTACAGTAATATGGGGATATAAAGTCTCTCCTGGAAGACCTCATTGTGTTGCATAACAAGTGACAGGAATAGTTGTGTAAAAAATGAAAAAAAGAGAGCTAGAGAGGGAAGTTCAAACCCTGGCCTCACCTGCACACTGCTGGCCAATCACACCGTGAAGTGGGTTTAAATGTTGGATTGTTGGTTTTGAAAAGTTATAAAAATGGTTGGACACAGCCTCCCCAATTCCGTTGTCGAAAAGGTGAAGGGGGGGAGGGTTTTTTATCGATCCGACAAGCACTTCTGATTGCGTATAGTGGCCCCTTAACTGGTCAACTTCTGGACTGTTAATGTTTTTTCCTAAACTTATCCAAGTTGTAGTTGTACCGGCGCAAAACACTTACACATACATATACATGCATGCATGCATAACATGAGTGTGTATGAGTATTAGGCTTTATGAGTGTGAGTATGTATGTTTGTGCGTGTTTGAGTATGTATATATGTGTGTGCTTAGTATGTATGTATGTATGTGTGCATAAGTATGTATGCATGTGTGAGGGGTGGCAGATCAGAAATATTATTTCTTGTCATTTTGTGAAACCCTGACAAAGATTTTTTGATATCTAGTTATTAGGGCAATCAAACCCATCATACATATGCTGTACTTTTTTGCCCAGTGGCTTCATTAGTTTCTGTATCAGAAGAAATAATAGGTTCAAGTCCGAGTAGTTCTAGACCTACTCTATCTATCTACTAAGTATCCTGAGATAACTTCTGTTCTGTATGATTTGACAGTATAAATAAAATTGAACTGAATACAGTTTTTTCCAACCGCTTACACACAAAATCTTTTCATCTCACACGGTTTTTTAAACCTCTCACTCAAAGTGCAAAACTACACACCAAATCTCCAAAACCATAAGCCATTTCTCAGCCTTTCACTCAGTTTTCAATTGCATCAAACACTTTTTTCAAAACACTACACACAATTCTCTACCTAAGATACAAAAATCTAACAGGACGTGACTTGCTTTCCTTTTCCGAACACAACCAATCATAATGCTACACTTATTTACCAGGGCACACACACACTCCTCATATGTGCAAACACATTATGCTTAACTGAACACTAACCAATCACTGCTTTAGTATAGGCCTATACAGAGGTCAAAGGTCAGATTAACTGTTTTGAACAATGGATGCCAACAATAGACAGAGAGCAAGGGGAGGAGGAGGGGGACGACAACGAGGAGGAAAAAAAGTGTTTGCCATTTGATGCAAATGATTCATTTTGAGATGTGTTTATGGCATTTTAAATGCAGTGTTTCATTTTGAAGGAGATGTGAGTCATTTTGCATTTTGTGTGTGCAGTTTTGGGAATTGTGTGTAGAGTTTTGAAAAAAGGAGACAGTTTTGAAAACGTGTGTTAGCAGTTGGAAAAAAACTGTAATACACATATGCATTTTTACAATAATATAAATTACTTAAACCACCATTGTGTGGCAAAAACACAGCACGTATTCCAGTTGACATCTCCTGTTGTAGAGGATTTGATGAAGAGATTATTTGGTTAAATGTGTTTTGGAAAAGTTGCTGGCGGAAAACTATTGAGTGTTTTCACAATGT